>NC_048305.1:71307185-71316786 GCF_013100865.1 Trachemys scripta elegans
CCCAAAAAGCCGGATATGTCCGGGAAAATCGGGACATGCCGGCTTTTTGGGCTTTCCCCCCGGACGGGGATTTGGAGCCCAAAAAGCTGGACATGTCCGGGAAAATCCGGACATATGGTAACCCTAAACTATTCTATATATTTGACAGGAGTCAGTTGATGTGAGTTCCATCACAGCACTGTTCAAATTGATTGTGTTTAATTAATCAAATAGGCATATCAATTTTTTTACATTGATGTCTCCTTCTGGCATGTCCAACTCATATGTGGGAATATAATGATGATGGTAATCAGTGTGCTATTCAGAAGCAGATACCTATGGCTGAACCGGAATGTGTAAGAATCATGACTGAAACTGTACCATGCATTGGATCATTCTCTGCTGTTAAGACACTTTGGGAAGTGAGAATTCAGAAAATAAATGAAGAACTACGGAAGGAAAAGGAATTCAGACAGAGGACTGTAGGCAGGTATGTCCCTAATCAGTTAGGAAGAAATGTGAAGCTAAACACAGGTGTTATGGTTGGTCTTTTCTGGAACATGCAAGATCCAATCCTGCAATCTTTGCTCAGGTAAAATTCTGAAAGAAATCTGATTTTAGACTCAGGTCTACCAGAGAATTATGTTCAACTGTAAATAGAAATTAGTGCAGCTGCTGATTCTACTGGCATATATCTCAAACTACAACAGCTACCACTGTCTTCATAGCACTACAATAGTGTAAAAGAAATTCTTCATGTTTTTATAGCGCAAGGTGTTGACAAGTGCCCTCCATTTAGAAACAGTCTCCACTTAATATTATTTTGATCTCTTATCTTCACTGATTAGTCTATGATGACTTGCATGAACTTTACTTGAATTCAAGCTGACTTCATACATGGATGCAAAGAAGCCAACTCTCTTTTGTCTGTGACCAGATTGCTGTCTCTGGTGGATAATCTATGTTATAGCAGCTAGAGCAGTGGTTCTCAAACTTTTGTTCTGGTGACCCCTTTCACACAGCAAGCCTGTGAGTGCAACTCCCATAATAAATTAAAAACACTTTTTTATATATTTAACACCATTATAAATGCTGGAGGCAAAGCAGGGTTTGGGGTGGAGACTGACAGCTCACGACCCCCCAGGTAATAACCTCATGACCCCCTGAGGGGTCCCAACCCACAGTTTGAGAACCCCTGAGCTAGAGGCTGTGGAAGTGAAAAGGTAAAAGAAGCTTAGTGCTTCTCCCACCCATAAAAAAGCTACAAGCTTCCCTTAAAATGAATGGTATTTGGGACAGTCCCCTTACATTATTTTCCCCCCTGTTGTTCTTGGTAAAACATTATAAAGCTTGATGGAAGTAGTTAATTTATCTCTATAAAATAATTTACTTCATACAGATTTTAAAATATGATCTCACCGAATTGCAAAACATTTGTACATTAGCCAAAACATTAGAATGCCTGTAAATTCTCTAAGCTAATGAACTGCTACATTGCCAGCCCTCCCAAAGTGTATCTAGCATCCCATTAAGATAAATACTTGTCTGACTTCCATGAAGGCTTCTCGCCAAAAAGTTGCCTCTTTGCTATGTCAGGCAATCAAAATGGGATAGTAAATGTTGCTCATATTAATAGCTGCACAACTAAAAAAAGGTCTTTGTTTTGTAGACTGATGCTTGTCTGGGAGGAAAGAAACAGTTTAGCCAAGCTCAAAGAAAAAGTCATCACTGAAGATGGAAGGGTTATACTAAGGATAGAACAAGAAGAATGGAAGGTAATATTAACAGGAAATTGTTTGGGTTGCATGGTTAGTGAATTACAGAGTTAAGCTATTTTACATCTTTAGCCCAGCTAGTATTACTTTTCATCTATTAAGTGCCCACAATATGCTCAGCACTGTACACAGATGATCAGGGACGGACAGTTGAATTATTGCTGTGAATATAAATAAAACCTGATTGTATTGAAATTAAACTTGCTCACTCTAACAGTAGAATATTGAATGCTAAGTAATTTCACGACTGACCAGCAACAGCCCAGAAAGTCTTCCCACATGAACAGGAAAACTTAATGGTATTTTATGTCTTATGCATTTAATTAAAGAAGTATTAATTTTGCTAATGCCCCAGAACTACCAGGGCTAGCTCCAGGTTTTTTGCCGCCCCAAGCAAACAAAAAACAAAAAAAACCAACAGAGTGCTGCCCCTTGAAAAGTGCTGCCCCAAAGAGCCGGAATGCCGCCCCTTTAGAAGTGCTGCCCCAAGCACATGCTTGGAATGCTGGTGCGTAGAGCCGGCCTTGAGAACTACACAGACATAACTTGTAATGTGAAAGTCACGTGAAATGAAAAGATTTCTTGGGGTTATTTCTCTTCTCTTTCTAAGGGTGAAATTCATCCAATGGCACAAAGGCTCTCAGAATGGTGGGACCACTGTGGTTCCAGTGCAAGAAAGGTGGGCAGCTGCAGAGTATGTGACAAGGTGAACCCTACCAATCTCTGTAGGTTGCAGAACTGGCTTTATGCTAGTTCCAGTGTCCACCATGAAGAAGAAGTTGAAGACGAGATGCCTGAGCCAATTTTCCTTTTAAATCATTGGGAATCTTTCCATTGGCATTGATGGGAGTTGGATCGGATACAGGCTGGTGAAGGTGTGACTTCAGCTTACACTGTAACAGCCATGGTGCCTGCCCCAGTCCAGGGAGGTGATGTGTCTTACACAGGAGTTTGCGGAAGATTTAATTCCCTACAAACTGCAGTCCCTACATCCCACACAAACCCTGTGTAACTCACTCAGAGCAATGAATTTCAAACCAAATTACTAAATCTATTCTATGATCATTTTATAGCAAGCAATTATTTAGAAATGTTGCACAATCTTGGAAGTTATAGGTGGTCCTTTTTTAATATAGAACATGTTGTAAATACATTCTACAGTGCAGTTACCTAACATTGTCATTTTGTTTTGAACAGATGTTATAAAATCCACATGACAGACACTAAACATCATTTAAGTTCAAACATTTTTGTTTGTTTTGCTTCTGGGATCTTGCATTGCTGAGTTCTAGCAGTGCAGGTGCCTAAGTTCTGGGTGCAAACAGAAGGGCTGGTTATTCTTGAGGTGTAATGGGAATTAATTTCTGCATGTTGTATGGTCTAGTGATCAGAAAAGCAAAACTGTTTCCTTCCTCTCTAGCGTAACTCTAAATGTTCATGTTTCCAAAATCTTCCTACACTAACAATTAGTCCATTTTCATTCCATAAACGAAGTGGAATTTCCTTCTGATTTTATTTTTTATTATTTTTAGATGTTACCTGCGTGCTTACTGAAACTGAACCACCTCCAGGAATGGCAGCTTCACAGAATTAGTTTGGTGAAAATTCCTGAATTCATTGGAAGGTTTCAAAATCTCATTGTGCTGGATCTATCCCGAAATGCCATTGAAAAGCTACCTAAAGAGATTGGTAAGTGGTATTTAAATACAACAACAAAAACAAGCCATTCTGTGTTACTCCGTTGGAGCACTGCTTCTGGATTAAGCAGCCGTCACACCAAATCCCATAATTTTCATTAACTGCGTCTTTATTTCAATAAGCAGACCAAGAGCACTCACACTACACTAATGAGCCAATACAATAAAGTAAGATTTAACCCCAGTACTTCACAGCAGAAAGGTTTAATTTATTCCTCAGACCCAATATTCAGGTGGATTCTCTTTGATTATTGCCTTTGCAGGCCAGCTGCCTAACCTCCAAGAGCTGCTTCTCAGTTATAATAAAATTAAGTCTGTTCCGAAAGAGCTAAGTAACTGCATCAGTCTCGGAAGACTGGAACTGGCTGTGAACAGGGATATCTGTGACCTTCCACTTCAGGTTTGAGAAAAACAATTACTTTTATTTATAGGTATATATTAAATGTTTTCACTAGCTAAAAAAAATTATTCTCAGAAAAAAAATTGAACTTCTGTTTTCTTCTAGACTTTAAAATGACATAGTACATTTCCACTGGAAAGTCTTGCATGGACTGTCTAATAGATGGGTTGTTTTCACTTTATTTTTAAGACATTGATTTTACAAATATTTAAGAATATGCATAATCTTTGTTTATATGAATCGTTCCATGGGAGCCAGTGGGACTAACCACATGAGTAACTAAGTATTTGCAGGAACTGAGCCTAATTTTGCCCAGTCTTACAGTGGAGTATATAAATAATGGGCCAGCTGCTTAGTTGGTGTAAACTGGCATCAGGCTATTGATTTTAATTAAACTATGCTGTTTTACACCAGCTGAGGATCTGGCCCACTGGCTCAACTATGACCTTAGAGAAGTCACCTTTAAGGGTGAGAGCATAGTTCAGGGTGGCCAAACTGTGGCTCTTTTACAGTTAAAGTGTGGCTAGCGGACCCCCCATACCCTCCCCCATTCTTTGCCTACCAGACTGGGGTGGGGGGTGAGCTTGGGGCTTCTGCCCTGAAGCAGGGTGCTGGGGCTAGGGGCTTCTGCCTCATGGGGCATGCCTGCCAGTGCTTGGGGCTTCTGCAAAAGCGGGGCTGAAGCCCTGAGCCCAGCCAGACATCTCCCATGCGGCTGAAGCCCTAAGCCCCGGCAGGCACATCCCATCTCTCGAACTTCTGAAGGTTGTCATATGAGGCTTGGAGGGTTAGTAAGTTTGGTCACCCTGGCATAGTTCATTCCTTCCCCATTCAGCTAGTGGTATCTCTACAAAGACTACTGCTTGTGGTAGTGATTTGTGTGATGCAGACAACTGCATGTGCACAAGGAAGTGAATTAACTCCTTTCACAGAGGACACAGGGCAGCTGAGTGTAATAACTTTTGCTCTCTACTTACCTGGGCTGAATCGTAACTGATGACGTACATGTGAAAAGGGATCCATATCTCCATATCAGTCCCTCGTCTACAAAATAACCAAATACTTCTGATATTTATTTATTTGTATTTGCTACAAAAATTACAGCCCTGACAGATATTAAAAGTAACCTCAATTCCCACAGACTTTACAGGAGACTGAGGATAACAGCGCTGCAACTTTCTCACTCAGGGGTATGAAAAAACACACCCCTGAGTGCAGCAAGTTTCAGTGCTGTAAAGCGCCAGTGTAAACAGTGCACCAGAGCTGGGAGCCACGCCCCTTGTTGAGGTGGGTTTTTTAGAGCTCTCTCCCAGCACTCCGCTGCAACCACAGTGTAGAATAGCACTTAGGGTGCTTGGTGCACTGCAGAATTAAGTCCAAACATTAAGTCTGTAAAACCCAACAAACTGGGCAGCTTTAAAATAAATAAATATAGAATATTAACTGAATATCAGAAGTTACCAAATTTATCTGGCAGTTGTTTGACTAGCAAAGTTAGCAATATTTTATGATGGGGTGATCAGATGTCCCGATATTTGGGAGTTTGTCTTATATAGGCTCCTATTACCCCCCACTCCCTGTCCCAATTTTTCACACTTGCTGTCTGGTCACCCTCTTTTATGAGGTCAAGTGAATGTTTCCTGACAAAAATAAATTTTAAGACTCTAGACCAGATTCTTATTCATACTGAAGTCCCTTTACATCACTGGAGCAATAGTGTAAATGAGATTCTGGCCCTCTGTCTTATCTCATACAACCCAGAATCACTTGTCTGGCATGGATTCCAGAACACGTTGTAGTAGTTTCAGAATTTTTCTGTCTTTGTGGCCAACATGGTTAAACAACAGCTGTGATGGAACATCACTTACTGCACAGTCTGTACACATGTGCATTAAGGAATCCTATTCATGAGTCTTCCCTTTTCTATTTAGCTCAGTGACCTAAAGAAGCTTTACCATGTAGATCTGAGTATGAACCAATTTACTACCATCCCTTCAGCTCTCCTGAACATGCCAAGTCTAGAATGGTTAGACATGGGGAGCAACAAACTTCAGCAACTCCCTGATACGATTGACAGGTAAAAAAAAAAATTCTTAGTTTTAATTCCATTGCATTGAAAATTTAGTTACCCAACTCTGTTCTAAAATATTAACAAGTATCAAACAAAATAAAGCAAGCTACTTATACTGTTAAAATAACTGGAATATCTCAAAGCAGAATATTTCCTTACGAGAACTAATTTTTTTATTCAGAAGGAAAATTGCTTGCAACTGAGTTGATACTTAATAAGACATTAAATTCCTGTTGTCAAGTTAAATCTTCTTGCTGTAGAAATTTTCAACTTATAATTGAGGCTACTATCTTCAACCTCTGTTTCCTAAGATTAATGTCCTTTTTTATGCAGTCAGTCAATGCATCTCTATGTTAAAATATAATTTTAAAAGTTGATTTTTCTTGAATATATATCTACATATATTCTACATAATTGTTCTAGGTTGCTGTAGGGTACCTTTGTGTCTGTAGGAGAAAAGGCTTTCAAATGTATCACATTGTATTACCAAAATTTCCACCAACCAGTGGTGTGGAGCTGGGAAGGGCAGCCCATCCCCTCTGCCATGCCGTAGGGTGACACCATTGAACATGTGCATGAGCCAAGGATGCAGATGCCAATGTCTGCATCCCCTTAAAACTTAGTCATCCCACTAGTTAGTCCAGCTCTATGTTAAACTGTACAAACTACATGTTTGGCATAGGAACCATTTCAAGAAGTGATATAAATAATGTTCAGATGAAATCATTGAAATTATGATTCTGTAGATTTTATGAATCAAATGACACCTCCCTTACCTTTTTGTCATTAACCTGCCCACAGAATTACATATGCTCCCAGACTGTTAAGCGTTACTGCATTCTTTATATCAGATATATGATTGTTGAAGTGAATCAGCTCCTTTAAATTAATCATCAAGGATTCCCTAATGCTGGATTAATTGTAGAAACCTCTACTTCTACAGAATGGAGAACCTACATACTTTATGGCTCCAACGGAATGAAATAACCCATTTACCAGAAACCATCAGTAATATGAAAAATCTGAGTACTCTTGTCCTCAGCAACAACAAACTCCGGGATATTCCTGCTTGCATGCAACAAATGACAAATCTCAGGTAAAATATCAACAATACTGCAGGTACCTGAAGGCTGCCTTTAAAAATTCCCCTACGGTGCAAACTGCTGCGTAACAAATAGATAGGGAGCCAGGTTCTCAGCTGGTGTGAACTGGTATAGCTCCATTGAAATCAGTGGAACTACAGATTTATGCCAGGTGAGAATCTGGCCCAGAAAGTTTTATGACAGTATTGAGTTCCTTCATTTCACCAAAGGGATTTATTGCAAATGTAAATACAGTATTTAGAGTCCCAAAGGTTAAGAGAATCTTTAGGTTCTTCTTGATCTGTGAGGTTTGTGGATGCTGGCCTTTCAGTGGAACAATTGGACATCACTATTTTAGCCTCTCTCATAACACAAGACCACGGGGCCAAAAATTGAAAAGCAACAATTAAAAACTGATAAAAGGAGAACTTTTTATAAAACATATATTTCACCTGGGGAACTACTGCCACAAGGTATCAGTGAGGTCAAGAACCTAAAACCCTTCAAAAAAGGTTTAGATACTAAGATATGAATAATGAGAATATCCATTTATGTTTGGGGATAAAAATGTGAGCTATAACTCTTAATGCTTCAAGATATAAGCTAACCAGGAACTGACGAGAAAACTTCTTTCGAATCCTTATGGGCAGATTGTTTTTTTTTATTCACTATGGCAGGGTTCTTGTTGCTTTCTCTTAAGTACTTTCATTCTTAGAGACAGGATACCAGACGAAGGCTATGTCTCCACTTGAAGCTGAGAGTGTAATTCCCAGCTTGCATACATGTACCTGTGCAAGCGCTGCTTGAGCTACTATGGTAAAAATAGCAGTGCACCTAGGTAGCACGAGCGGGGGCTCGGGATGGCCAGTTGAGTTCATATCTACCTGGTCTGATGTAGTATAGCAATTCCTATGCTTTCAAGTTATTTGGGGATGCTACTATAACTAGAGATGCATAAACTCTGCAGCAGGTTTTTATTACCAAAAATAAAAATTCTCATGTGCAATAGATCTAATTTAAATATTTTGTTCTGGTTTCAGAGTAAACATCTGCTTCTGTATCCTGATGACAAAATATTACGAAAATATATAATGTTATTTTACTGTGCAGTACAAACATGTACTTCAATAAACATAGGGATAGTAAGAACACCTTAATTTGTACACTGGAGATCCTAGATTTGCTTGAATTGTCCTTGGTACTGACCACAGGTACTAAGGCCTATATTTTCAAGTGTGTGCACAAAATATTAAACATGATAGGGATTCCTTGTTAAACTGTACAAACTACAAGTTTGGCATAGAAACCATTTTAAGAAATGATGTAAATAATGTTCAGATGAAGACTTTCTAAATCAGTTAAGATAAACACATACCACACTACCATTAAGTAGAGAAACTATTTGAAAGATAATACCCTGAGAAATTGCCCTTAATTACATTTTCTTTTGCTGAAGCACTCTTCAGTGCAGCCTAGTTTAGTTTTCAAACAGTTGTTCTTCGTCGGGGGGGGGGAAGGACCTTCAAGAATCATGTTTTCTGATGAATTACCAGATTTGTCAACTTCAGAGACAACCCACTGGAGCTGCAAGTAACACTTCCCACATGCGAGAATACTGAAGAGGAAGAGGAACGGGAATTGTTTGGTATTCAGTTCATGCATATGTATATTCAAGAGTCACTCAGCAGAGCAGGTATGAGATTTGTATTGTCTAACTAGAGTATGAATAAAAAAATATTAGAAAACATTAAAATGCAGTCAAGCAGAATTAAGGTGTCTCTACACTGGTATGAATTCCAGCTTGAGGAGACATACATGAGCTAACATGCTAAGAACAGAAATGTAGTTACCTCTGAATATGATCCTGGTACATGCTTAACTAACAAGCCTCTCCTGCCATGTGTTCCACTGTGGTGACATTTCTATTTTTACTTCACTAGCTCAATCATAGCTAGCACAGATATGTCTCCTTGAGCTGGAAGTTACACTGAAGAGGGAGTAGCAGGAGAAGCTGATGCTTTTGTCACGGAGTTTCTGGAGTTCCCAGCATTTCCTGCCAGCAGGTGGAAAAGCACCAACATGTGATGGGGAAATATAAGATGTTTCTAGGAAGATCTAGTCACCTAAGTGAAATAAATTACTGTATATACTCAATCATGAGCCCGTTCGTTTATAAGCCGACCCGCCCAAGATGGATAAGTAAAAATGGAAATTTTTTATGACCCGTTCATAAGCCGACCCTATAATTCAGGGGTCAGCAAACTTTGGCTCCCGGGCCATAAGGATAAGCTGCTGGCGGGCCAAGATGGTTTGTTTACCTCGAGCGTCCGCAGGCATGGAGATAAACCTAAGTAAATAAAGTGTCCCAGCACGCCAGCTGCTTACCCCGACGGGCCGGGACAGCAACTGGTGGGGAAATTTTTGGGGGGAGAGGGGGAGAAGGAGAAGCTGGGGGTCAGGGGAGTAACCCCTGTGACCACCCCCCCCACATGACCCCACCCTTAGCCCAGTACCCCCACACTCTCCCCATCCTATCCCTTCCCACCTTATCTGGGTAGGAGATTTCTGGCCTGGCGGGGGGGGGGGGGGGGGGGGGG
>NC_048305.1:71316874-71405862 GCF_013100865.1 Trachemys scripta elegans
GGGAGGTTGTGGGGGGGGGGGGGGGGGGGGGGGGGGGGGCTGAGCGGCACGGTTTCAGCCTGCCAGCCCCGGAGCTGCAGCTGCTTCGGAGGCTGGGGGGAGAACAGTGTGGCCAGAAGCGGAGAGACTCTGGCCCTGCCTCTTCCCTTCTGGCTGTGCTGCCTCTCCTTGCGCCCTCTGTTGGGGGGAGGGGCTGTGTCCCACCTCTCCCTCTCTATACCCATTCATAAGCTGACCCCCTTCTCTGGTGCTTCCCTTTCTTACTAAAATAATTCGTCTTATGAACGAGTATATACAGCTATTTCACCCCGTTTCCTCATGGAAAAGTAGCCATATGACAAAGCACATCGACTAGCACTGTCTGCTGAGAGATAAGGACTGGACAATGAATTACCCACAGAGGCTGTAAATGAAGGTCAGGATTGAGTTACATTAGCAGAGCATCATGAGCCAGTGCCCTTTGCTATATCTATTATGTGAACAGCAAATTTCACTGACACAAGGTATCAATATTTCATCTCATTAAGTTCACCCACATATTAGGAAAGCTTAAAACAAATGGCTCAAATAATGAGGTTAACTCAAAAGATCATGTCAATTTCAGCTTTTATTCCTCTCCATAGCAAAGCTTTATGCATGGGAATGTAATTACTAAAACAATGAGGTGGCATTTGATTTCCAACTAAATGTTTTTCTTTAGCCAATTCCACAAATAGTCAGAACTCATAAAATAAAATTCTAGGCATAGAAAACAAGATAAAAACCCTCATGAAGTTCAAAAATGGAAACAGGTTATTAAGCATATCCATTTCTTACATTTTAACCTATTGATTTTCAGAAAACCTGGACAACTGCATACCTGTTGCTTCTGCCACCATTAATGATAATGAATAAAAAATTAAATAAACTGCCAAACTGAACTTTTGTACTTGGAGGAAAATATAAATTCTACTTCTTCTGAGCAGAGAAAACAACAGCAATATCGCAGTGTGCAGAGACAAAAATGCCTTATGACTTTCACACTGCTAGGCGTCAGCTGGCATCTTCTTGTGATTCCAAAAGAAATTTAAGTTCAATGCTTTTGTAGGTACCGAAAGACTAAAAAATGTTTTCTAAAAGAACTGAATCTGTGAATAAGGTATTTAAAAAAATCCAGAGAAGTTTTGTAGAGTTCTGTGTCCTGCCCATTCCAAATCTGTCTCCCATTATGCAGTTGGCTGAGGTACTGAAGATTGACTTGGTACAGCTGTCAAGAGTACATTCTCCAAGGAAACAGTAGAATCTGTATAGTATTGTAATGCAGCAGTGTACCCTCTCTGTTGTAAATATTTGATCCGTCCCTGGTCAATCAAGAGTTTACAAAGACGACCTATCTGCTTTCGTTCTTCAACGGTAAGTAGCCTAGCTCCAAAAAGAAAAAACATGAATTAGTCAACACAAATGGTTCAAGATCAGAAAAGCTGTAAAAACTGTAACTGATGCATTTCAATGCAGATAAAATGTGACTGTTTTGGAATAAGATTTTGAAGACTATTATGTCACTTACATTTGCATGTTTTTCATTTTAAGTACTTCAGATGGATATGTTTCTGTAAAATGAGCCATTCTGACATTCAAAAATGCTTAATCATTCAGCTATAAATGACTGTCTAATCCATTATTTCTACCTTCCTGAGACATCTACATGCTACAAAAAACATCACCTACCCTTGCAGACTATCAGAACTGCACTCCATTCTGTTGTGTACTTGGTCATGTTCTTCTGTATCACTGCTTTGGTCTTTGCTCTTTGCATCAACGGTAGAGGCTTCAGTGATAGTTTCTCGCATGCCACAAGTGGCCCAGCTAGTCATTCTCTGAAAATAATTAAATTCCACTGGCCCAAGTCCCACTGTTCTAAAGAACTCTCGGCCTACATAATGCTTCCACTGACACCTGTGGTGGCAACACAGTGCAATAACAATTCCAGCCACAGGCTTCCAGTTTTCTGAAACATTCTTTCCACTCCTTTCATCAGCAGAATTGTTAAAAGCTATGTCTGTTTTATCACTCTTGAAACGTTTAGGTGAAGGTTCTTCATTTCTTTCATCATATTGGGTTGCGTAACTTTCAACCAAACATCTCAGAGCAAGATCTGTGAACAAACAACTATGTTTTAAAAAACTCTTGAACAGTGTGCTGCATTTATACTCAAAGATAGGAAAGGAACTTTCCTCAAAAATAAGGAGGAGAATAAAAGCACTTTACAAGTAATCCCAAAAGCAACAAGTTGACAAAGTTTACTTAAATACGGTCAGCTACTTTAAAATGAAATGAGTTTATATATTTCAAGTTCAGTTTACCAAATATTAATGTACACCTCTACCCCGTTATAACGCTGTCCGCGGGAGCCAAAAAATCTTACCATGTTATAGGTGAAACACGTTATATCGAACTTGCTTTGATCCGCCGGAGCGCGCAGCCCCGCCCCCCCCGGAGCACTGCTTTACCGTGTTATATCCAAATTCATGTTATATCGGGTCTCATTATATCGGGGTAGAGGTGTATTTACAAAATCACCATAAGACCACTGTGAGACACTGTACCTCAAATAGCACCCTGGAGCCCTCATATTCACCTCTGCGACACAATTATGACAAATTTTGTACAATGCATGCCTTGTGAAGCATCGTTTTAAAATCTGTTGAACATTGATATCCTGTTTGGATTGTATGTACTATCATTTTACATGAAGTATTGCTATATGTGCTACTGAAATATATTGTGAGGTTGGGAGATGCCCACAGCTGGCCTTTCAGTATGGACAAAGGAGCAACAATCATTGGCCAGCCAGGCGTTAACAGCTCATCAAGAACAATCCAATATCCCAGAGGCTTCTCAGAGAAGGCACATATGCAATGCAGACTGCCTGACCATCAGCAAGGAACTTTCTAGCAGCTGGAAGAAGGTACAAAAAGAGAGAGAGTGACATCATCCCTTGGCCTCTTTCCCGCCCCCCCCCCCCCCCCCCCCAACCCTCAACCTATGGAAGACAAAGACTTTGGTCCCAGGCTGGAAGGAAGTCCAGTCTGTGCACTGATGAACTGTAAGCTGCCTGCAACATCTGTTAGGGTGAGAAACTGCTTGATTCAAATCTCACTTAGTTTGTTAAAGTAAGAATTTAGACTGTATTTTTATTTGTATTTCTTAGGTAACCAGCTCTGCTCTCTATGCCTGCTACTTAGTCACTTGAAATCTATCTTTCTGTAGTTAATGAATCTGTTTTATATTTTATCTAAGACTGTGTGTTTTTGGTGTAAGTGCTTGGGGAATCTCAGCTCAGCTTAACAAAGGCCATTGCACATCCACTACCCTTTTGTCGGATTGGTGAACTTATTAATTAGCTTACACTGTCCAAGGGACTCTTGAGCAATGTAAGATAGGATATTTCTGGGGTTCAAGGTTGGGGCCATTGACTGGTGCTTCTCTCTGTATGATTCATGAGTGGCTCAGGGAGCGTAATATAGCTGGGTGTGGGGCTCCAGATGCTGATGGTTGAGAAATCACAGTGCCTGGAGGGGTGTTACTGCTCGTCACTGACATAGCTTTGTGAGAGACAACCCAGGCTAGAGAGTTAAGGCGACACAGTGGTCCCATGGTTCCAGGTTGTACCTCGGGGATCCTGTCACAACTATCTGACTTGTTAATGATCAATACTCTTGAGAATACTTGTTCCACAGGTCATTGGGAAAACTTCAGCTCCGTGGCCTTTTTATTACAAGAGGAAGTTTATGTAGAAGTCTGACAGAATTAAAGCACACAATCCATTTACTTAAGAATTGTAAATATCATTACAAAGACATCATGGTTAACAGTGTCCCAATAGAATGTATATAATACATACACACAGAATGTCATACCTGAAACACCTTTCCCCACATACCTGGGATGTAAAGCTGAAAAAAAATTAATTGGTTGAAAATGTCTTGGACAAGTTGAAAATGATTTTACTATACTACAGTATTCAAGTTGTCCAGGACATTTTTAATCAAGTTAAGTTTTTCCAACATTGTTGTCCAAGCCTAAGACAGTGGGAAGAAAAGTACTATGAAAAACATGTTTCTGTCAGTTTAAGAACACAATTACATAAAACATTCATTCTTCATTTTGCTGTACACAACCATTAATGTTTATTTCCATCTGGATTAACCCCTTTGCTGCTTGCCATCATCCAAGTAGTGTTCCTCTGAAATCAGCGGATATTTAGAACACAACTGGTACAGTAGGCAGCAGTCAAAGAATTAGACAGAAAAAAATAGTACAAAAAAAACTGTTAGAAGCATCGAATTATTCAAGAGGATTAGAATCAGCATTCCACTTTGTAGCTGCACTTACGCCAATTCGTATAGTTCATACCTGTTGCAGCACCACATAAATGCTTTCCAATTCCTACCACAGGAAGCTTTTCTTTCTCAAGAATAGGTACTTTATCTGAAAGAAACAGAACCTGGATTACTGGAGCTGGACATCATCTTGCTGGGTAATATAATTCCAGCACACATAACTGAAACAATAGGTCAGAAAACTCAAGTAAAATTCCTGCCTCAATTATTATAAAAAAACTTCAATTGTCTGCATCTCGAAAGGGTAGCTAGTGTTATGTCACACTAAAAGATAAGATGGAAACATAATACAGTATAATTTTCATGAACTGAAAAGAATAGCTATACAGTATGTTTAAATAGCACATTTATTTTTTTCTTCCTTATTTTTAAACAACTTCAAATTGTACAAAGGGAATAAGTTTAAATTAAAAAGGAACTTTTTTAAAACATTCATTGTTAGCAGCTTGGAAATAAAACAATTTTCCTTTCTGACATGTTCCCTTCTAGTCTACAAACATTATGTTATGTTCCTAGTGCAGCAAAAGTCAATACTTCTCTTTGTACACCAATAAAAAGCAGAAAAGTACAAAACTTTGAAAATAGTTCTTGCTTACTGTGGGGAGTTCAAGCTATTTGTGGTATGTCTCCTCAATAAATAAATGAATCAATCAAGACTTTATTTAGACATAAGATAATTTCCTAATAGACAGCAATTCAAAATCTGTCAAATACTTAAAAAACCCAATACTCCAGAAGACACCGTTCATACATTGCAGGCCAACTTGATCCATATATTGAATAGTAGTAATACTCTATATCTATAGAGCCTTCCAGCTATAGATCTTTATGCAGTTTACCAACATCAATTGATTTAGACTTACCATACGCCTCAAAAACGGGGAACTGAGGCAGAAATTAAAACTATGACCTGTTACCATTAAAAACTTTGGGAGCAGGACTAGGTATCAAGTGACTTGCCTAGAATCTCAGTGACAGCCTGTGGCAGAGTTGGTAATAAATATCAGGTTTTTGTATTCTTAGTCCTGTGCTTTAATAAGTTCATCTGTCCTACTCATGGTGGATTAATAGTCACATGTAACTTTCTAATGTTAACTTACAGTAAACCAGGTGAATGTACAGTTTAATTAGAGAAGACAAATACAAGATTAATATAAATTATCTTTTTAACATGCTACAATATACCATGTTCCTTCATTAGCAAACATTCTTGCTCATTATTTATAAAATGTTATTTTCGGTATTCTTTTCTCCTTCTACATATGCCATTCATAATTTAAGTTTCAACCATCTGTATGGCCCAAACATACATGATCTAGTCATGGAAGATATACCTATAAGGAATTAAGTGACTTTGTGGTACCAAAACAAGTACAATATATACTACTATTGTGGTACACCAGATGGGAACAGAGTCACCCGTAGCTCAGAGAATGGATCCAGTTAAGTTATAACAACATAAGGAAAGGCATGGAGATACATATATATTTTGCATGAAATACAGGATCTGAATCATAATGGCAATGCATTGGATTACATTAGTTAAGTAATGTGGTAATCACTTTTATCCATTTAACTAATGCAAGTTCTGTTCATCACCATAAGCCACCCACTAAATTTAACGCAACTTCTTTTGAACGTGGTATTCCAGAATCCCCCTGTGTTCATTGTTAATAAGGACATCTGAGACTTGCCTCACTCAGTAATGATACTTGTATCAAAATACAGCACAGCTAAAATACACAAGTGAAAGCATCTAACTCTGAAACTGTTCAGGCTCTCTTTTATTTGGTGATTCTGACCCAAAATAAAGTCTTACAAATTCAAGATAATTTGTACACGTTGTTAGAAATTATATAATACCCATCTAGTAACTGAAAAAAGAGTACAACATAAAAATGACCAAAACACTGAGAACAGTCTTCTAAACATTATATTAATTAACCTATACTAAGTGTAAAAATTTCCTGCACTCTGATACTACACAATCAAGTTTTTAAGCAACCATCTTAGTATTGCTGATAGTTATACAAGCCAAGTAGCAACTTACTTAAACATAAGTGCTGGATATCAACTTGAAGCCTTTCAAATATGTAGTCTCTTTTTCTGTGTTTACCGTCTACCTGTGTGAATAGGATATCACATTATTAAGAAGTGTTGGGCACCTAACTAATAAATAATTACAAGAATGTGCTAAGGTTATTAATTTTTTAAAAACAAAACAAGCCCCTTTCAAATGAACACTAACATTTTCAGTATCAGCCAGCAGGCATCTTGTACCCCAATTGTGTTACTGGCATGCCTTAAAACTACAATAAGGATCAATTAAATTTTTCAAAGCCCTTAACTTTGCAATGCCCTTATCTGACAAATAGATATATTTTCACCTTTAAAAGGTAATCAGACTTTCTGAGAAAAAGGCACATTTGCCAAGAACAACAATTCCAAAAATGAGACTTGGCCAACTCCACTATAGACTGTCTTACCTTGAATCGTGTAGTTGCCCTTTCAACAAGCAGAAAGTGAACATTTTCAGCATCTTGTAAGGCAATATCAACCCAGTGAGACAGCTTTCCTCGTCCAGCTCCAAACTCAATAAAACATCTTCCTGGCCCAAGCAAATGTAACTTTTCCATGTTACCTAAAATGGAAGCCTACAAACTTCAAAAGATTATTTATGAACCAAGCCAAATATACATTCTGTCTGATCATTTCTGTGGGAAAAATGTTAACTTAACTCACAATCAGCAGTCTCCCCCATAGCTCATATTGATTAAATAACCATGCTGCAGAATGTCAACACCTCTTTCATGAATGCAGGGGTAGAGATGTTGTGAATCCAGAGTGCAGAGGAAATAAGGGCCTGCCTCCATGGCATCATCTTTTCCTTTTTCTAACACCCACAGAATCTTATACACTGGGTTTTGGGAGTAGAGTTAGGGACCAGGCATACATTGGAGTATTGTTCTCAGCTAATCCTTGGAAAAGTCACATGGATGTTCTAGTGGACTTTCGTGAAGCATCACTTCCTGCAGAGCCTTCTCTGTAGCTACTGCAGTTGAGTTGTACACATAGAGTTGTGCTGAAAGGCACC
Source organism: Trachemys scripta elegans (assembly GCF_013100865.1). Lineage (NCBI taxonomy): Eukaryota > Metazoa > Chordata > Testudines > Emydidae > Trachemys > Trachemys scripta. The sequence goes on from NC_048305.1 coordinate 71,324,351, forward strand.
AACATGGCAGTGCTTAGGGCATTAGCCTAGCACTTGGGAGATCTAGGTTCAAGTCTCTGCTCTGCCAGTAGGCAAGTCACTTAGCTTCTCTGCACCTCAGTTCTCCATCTGCAAAAGGAAGATAATAGTACTTCCCTAACTTACAGGAGTGTTATGAGGATAAATTCATTAAAAAGACTGTGAAGCACATTGAGATCAGGTGGTGGAAGCACTATATAAAAGAGATAGGAATTACTATTATTCCGATGGGCCCTTTCATCCTTATCATTCTCTGGCTTCCCTTTCCCAAGAATTCAAAGGATTTGCTGTGTTGGAAGTTCTCACCGCCCACTGACTCGGTATCCCATAAAAATTCCTCCTTCTCAAGGGCACAATTCCCTGAAAATATCATACGGCAAATCTCAGAGTTTTATACATCTTCCATGAGAGGGGATAATCTAGGCTCATGAATGAGGAGAAGACAAGCTTGTTAGGTATTTCAGAATCAAAATAAACTTCTGTTACTAACACTTATAATTTCAAAGCAGTTATGGACAATGTAGGGGGTCGATATAGTCCAGGTAACTAGGATTTTTGGATAAAGGGAACTGAATCCACACTGTGTCCTCCATGTAGTGTCCTCCCTAAGTTAGTTAACAGCACTTCTGTTTATCTGACCGCCGGTTTATTTGAAACTTTCTAATGCCCCCCCACACTCCTCAGTCTATTTGAATAAACAGGAGTGTACTATCAATAGACTAATACTTAAACTGGCAGCATGGGTACAATCTGGAACTGTTTCTTTTAAGTGAAATAACTGTAGTATGGATTAGCTGGAATCCATAAGAAGAAAACTACAGTAAAGACCACCATAGGTATTAGTAAGGAAATGGCCATACCTGTTGTTTCAAGTGCTTGAAAGCAGACTCTCCATTCTTTGGGTCATTTAAGGCTTCTTGTAAGGCCTGATGGGACAGCATTTGATCCTTAAGTATTGGCTTTATACCTGCATCAAATGCAGAAGTACTCTTCATAGATTCAATTAAAAAGGCCACCTAACATCAATCTAGCTCCCACCTGCATATTGAAGTGACTGCATACAGTACTTAGTATGCAAAATATTTGACTCTGAAGACTTTACAGAGTTAGCATACTGACTATTGGAAACAAGTAAAAGGGACACTATCAAATAGTTTAAGTCCACAAGTTGACACCTAAAAATTGTGATAATCTTATAGGTAATGTTCTTCAAACTCCAAACATGTAGTTTTGTTTTTAATCCAACATGTGAAAATTTCCCTATCTTCTGCCATCAACAAAATAATCTACAACAGGGGTTCTCAACCTTTTTCTTTCTGAGGTGCCCCCAACATGTTATAAAAACTCAATGGCCCAGCTGTGCCGCAACAACTTTTTTCCTGCATATAAAAGCCAGAGCTGGCGTTAGGGGGTAGCAAGCAAGGCTATTGCCCAGGACTCCATACCACAGGGGGCCTTGCAAAACTAAGTTGCTCAGGCTTCAACTTCAGCACCAGGTGTCAGGGTTCAGGACTCAGGGCTTCGGCTTTCTGCCCTGCGCCCCAGTGAGTTTAACACTGGCCCTGCTTGGCGGATCCCCTGAAACCTGTTCAGGCCCCCAAGGGTCCTGGACCCCTGGTTGAGAACCACTGATCTACAACACAAGCGTAATTGCTCTCTAATGGGTCAGAAGCAACAGTTTTCTAATAAATGCTTTTCCCAGAGCTGTAATGTCACCACCTAATCATGGTGCACAAAGAAGAATGTAAAACAAAAGTCATTAATTTCATTAAAAACAAAATCAACTTTTATTCAAAAGAACAAACAAGACTGAGATGAGGAAAAAATACTAACTAACAGTGTCATGTAGGTAGTTCTTTAACTGTTACAAGATTTCAATTTCAGATCACGACAAGTGACAAAAATAAGTACTCCTATTAATCTCTTTTCTTTTTTTAATCCTGGAAGATATTTAACACTAAAATAGCCATGAAGTATTTGATCAATTCTGGAGAAAGCAATTTAAAATATTTCAAAATTAAGCAGACTCACCATTACTTGCTTTTTTCAGCTTTTTAATCAAGTCCTCTAACTCTTCTTTAGACAGGGAAGAAATTGGTAACTGCTGGAAAAAAAATACAAAAAAAAAAAAAGGAGGAGAACCTTTTTGTTTAACTATTTGTCCCTTAAAATAACAGAGAAATGGACTCACCTGTTCGTCAAGTATTTCTGTTGCATCTTTTAATCCTGCATTAATATCTTGAACAAAGTAGGCCTTAATAAAAAAAATAAAAACAGCATGAAAACCAAGGAGATTCTAATAAAGACAGAAGAGCATGTAAACCAAAAGAATGCTTCAGAGTGTGTTGACAATAATTCACCTAACAAAAGTCAAATAATTACAAATGAAGAATGCAGTTCTGAGAAAAGATTCTCTCTCTGGGTTAGGGCCCAACTCTGCAAACACTCTCCAATGGGTGTAGTGCTTACTAGGGTGATTAGTCTGATAGATTTCAATGGGACTAAGCATCATAGCAAGCACTACAGTAGTAATGCTTTTGCAAGGCTGAGTCCTGTCTTGTACTAGCACTTTGCATCTTATTTGTACTATAAGAATCAATAATCAAAGGAATTTCTCTTTCAAACAGTTATTCTTTAAGATCCTGATTACTGACATTTCATATATACAGGAATATTTTAAGCTTTATATAGTCAAACAGATGCGTTGGAAGCACAGTATTCATCAGAAAGAAGTACACTACAGTACACTGGCATTTGGATCACTGAATATATATCTGAATCCAGTTCTCAAATATGGGCAAAAGCCACTTACATCATGTAGTTATACAAGGAAATCAAGCAAGGCTTAACATATGGTAGACTCTTTCATTAAAAAAAACAAGCTGCCTTCTTAGCACATACCAGAAAGGAAGATATTTAATTTCATGACAGGGTATGGGGGGAGGGGAAATGCCTCAGTCAACATTATTATTCAGGGATAATAAATATAAAAGAGTAGAGCTGACTTAATATTTCTGGTTGTTGTATGTGCATCAAGTTCAGCTAACATAATCTGAAAGGGGACACATCAACCCCAATACTCAACAGAATATACAAGATCCATTCACAGCAGAAGTCATAAATCATTAATTCTAGGGGCCTGGTGGGGCAATGCTCCCCAGGAACATTTTTGGGGAAAGCTAGTTCAATGTGAGTGCCTGGACAGCACTTCCATTCCTGGCCAAAAAAATTATCTGAAAGTAAGATCACAAATTTATATACACTGGAAACATGCATACAGCATAGGGCATCAATTCATTTAATCCAGCACTTAGATAGCTTCAGTTTCTCCCTATTATTAGGCTCTCTATAAGGACTATTACTCTCTGATTCGTCAATGATAAATTCTCTCTCTGATTTGAGTCAATGATAAATTCTCTATACCACTGGTCCCATGTCTCCTTGGGCTTTGGAGTCTCCCTTCTCTCTTACCCACACAGTGCATAAGCCAGTGATGCCAAGAGTTGAGCTTTTGGAGGATTCCCCTGAGCACTGCCATATAAGAACAGACTCCATGCACCAGGTCTTAACACCATTTGGCCCTGTTGTCCCTCTGTCTGTACAGCGTCAGCAGCGTTGCAACCATACAGCCAGAGCGACACTCCAGGCTGCTCCGGCAGCAGCCATACTGATCTAGTATGGGGGCGACTGCTTAAAAGTTGTCAGGGCATTGCCCCCTGGCTCTGCAGCCTATGGAAATTTGAGCAAATGCAAAAACCATGGGTGTTCGACCCTTCTCCACTCCAATTTGTGCCACTGCTTAGTTTATACTGCTCTAATATACAATTATATGGCATTTAATTTACATCACACTTACAGGCTTCGGCTTCTCTCTTGAATTACACTTTTTTAAATGTTTTTGTAATTGATCTTCATATACGGTGCTAAAATCAGAGAAAAAGAAATAAGCAATGACAGTCACAATTTTAACAATGAACATACGAATGTATTTAAAACACACTTACTGTTTTGGGTCAAGAGGGCATGGAATTCTTTTCCTGTCATTTTCTTCCTAGTGGGAAAGAAAATGTTTATTTTGTTAGCACAAAATTATGATGCGGTCAATGTCCTAATTTTAGAAAATCTGTCTAGAAATGTGTCTGTGGGTCACAAAAATAAAAATCTTTGCTAGCCTCGATTTATTGGAATTAGATCAAATGGAGAAATACAATGTGTTTCAGTTGGATAAACCATGCAATTTAACTGGGTGATGGATGGAGGAATATTGTGCAAATGAAGGCCTTAATACATCACCAAGCCCAGAGACGCACAGGTATGCCTGGTCCCTTGTGACAGGCAGTAATTACTCTACCTACACCTTGTGGGGTTCTAGCTCGAGGTCAGGCTCTGCAGAAGCCAGCAGTGATTTCTTAGTAAGCTTTCCAAGAAGGGGACGTCACCTGAGGATTCTGAAGCGAAGAGTAACTACCAGCATAGCAGATTTAGCAAGAAATCCAAAGCACAGAAAAGTTGGCAGAGGAGATGGGGGACAACGCCCCTCTCCTCCCCCGGCTGGGAAGCTACTGGGGAGCTGGGTGAGAGGCTGATCCCCCCCCCAAGCGATCACTGCACGCAGGCTCTGACTCCAACAGCCCGGGGCCCGGCGGAGCAGCGGGGGTTGCGCTGACACTGCCGTCGCCAGGCTTAGCAGGGCGGTGAGCCCCAGGAGCCGGGCTGGGCACAGCCTTCACCACCCCGCGGGGAAGCCTGGCGAGTATGGCCCGTCTCTATGGGGTTCGCTCTGGGGATACGTGCCAGCCCCTCCCCCAAGCGAGTCCATAGGGGGCTATAAAAGAGCCCGTAGGAGAGGGACTCCCCACCCCTTCCTAAAGCCCCGAAGGTGAGGGGCCCAACCAGCCACCCCTCCGTGACCGGGTCTGCCTGCCGGGCGGGCAGTGCCCGGCGCCCCGGTACCTCCTGGTGTCCGTGCTCCCCGCAGAAGCGTCTCCCCTGAGCCGGGATCATCTTGCAGAACCGCTTCTTCCGCTCCACGAAGTAACCGCACCGTCCGGGCACAGGAGCCCGGAGCCCCCCGGCCGCAGCCGGCTCGGCTGCCCGCCTCTCCTCGCTCCCGATCGCAGCCGTCTCGGCCGCCATCTTGGTGCCCCGCCCCCCGCGGGAGCCGAGCGCCAAACTCAAAGCGCAAGATGGCGGCGGAGAGTCTGTTCGGCCGGTTGGTGCCGGTGCAGGTGAAGTGCCAGGGCTGCGAGGACAGGTGAGAGCTGGCCCGGGGACGCACGGCCATAGCGAGGCCTTCTGTACTGGGCTGGGACTCGGCCCTGCGGGACCCCAGAGCCGGGCCTGAGGCCGCCTCCTCCCCCTGCAGCCAGCCGCCCTGAGCTGGGGTGAGAGCCCGGCGGGGCTGAGCGTTCATCCCATCTCTATAACATGGGCGGCCTCTGGCCTTGCCGCTGCTCGAGCCCACCCTGAGCCTCTAGGGACCCGTCAAGGGGGCCCCAGAGCGGGTGAGGGTCCCCTGGGTGGGCTCCCCAAACAGCACCCGCCGTAAGGGGCCGGGGGAGCCCTGCAGCGTTTCTCTGCAGCCCGGGCACCGTGGCACAGTCCTGGGGAAATCCCGGGTCTCTGCGAGTTTATCCATGGCCTGCAGCAGGGCCAGGAGCTCATCACCACCCAGCGGCTCAATGCGCGGGGAGTTTCCGGGATTGCCATGGAGTCTCTCGGACATGCATACAATAGGGGCAGCTAGTGCCGCATGAGCAATCCTGTCCGGTCGCTGTAGGAGCGCGCACTGCTGCATTGGCATTTCCAGGATGTCCCAGTGTGTGCTGAGTGCTTGGCTTGCAGACGTGGAAGGCGTTTACAATCGGAAGCCCAGAGCAGACCACCTGTAAACTGTTCTTATTAACTCTAGATCTGTGGTTTTCAACCCTTTTTCATTTGTGGACCCCTACAAAATTTCAAATGGAGGTGCTGACCTCTTTGGAAATATTAGACCTAGTTTGTAGACCCCCAGGGGTCCATGGATCACAGGTTGAAAACCACTGTTGTAGACAGATCCTCTGCAAGCTTGTCTCCCTGTTCACTGGAGAATCATCCCCTTGACATGATCACCATTCCACTCAACCCAGAACAACTACTTAACGCTTCTAGCAGAAGTGTTGTGATCTTATAGTAGTATTAGCTGTTTTTCTCTGTTTCCATGCACAGTGGTATCTGGGGAATGGGGAGGTGATGAAGGAATTTATTCTCCCCAGAGCTTTTCCATCCTAAAATCCAGGAACCTCTTTCTGAGGCCTCCCCAACCAGATGTCTCTGAATGCACCGGTTGGGAACCAAATCCATTAGCTAGAACTTACCTTGTAGGATGTAGCAAGTGAGTTGCCAAATAATAGGTTTGGCTGATGGTGTTTGGGAAAGTCAGGCTAAAGCTTCAACCTTAAGGAAACACTGTCAAGTTGATATATAGCAGGGTTACCATACGTCCGGATTTTCCCGGACATGTCCGGCTTTTGGGGGCTCAAATCCCCGTCCGGGGGGAAATCCCCAAAAGCCGGGCATGTCCGGGAAAATCGGGAGGCTCGGCCGGGGCCTCTTTGTGCGGGGCCGGGGGCATGGTGCCGGGCCGGGAGCCGGGCCGGGCGCGCGGTGCCAGGCCGGGCCAGGGTCGCAGAGCCGGGCCGGGGCCGGGAGCCGGGAGGTGCGCCGGGCCGCCGGGGGTGGTCGGCCGGGCCCGGCACCCCAGGGCCGGAGCCGACCCAGGCTGGAGCCGCCGGGGGCCAGCCTGGGCCGCGCCTCCTCCCCCCCACACACCCCCCCTTACCTGCTTCAGGCTTCCCGCGAATTAAATGTTCGCGGGAAGCAGGGGAGGGGGCGGAGACTTTGGGAGGGGGCGGAGTTGGGGCATGGGCGGGGCCCCCGGGAGTGTCCTCCATTAGGAGGCACAAAATATGGTAACCCTAATATATAGTCAATTTCAGAAACTTAGGCCCAGTCTAGAGAATGTATATTTTTGTGTGTAATTTCCCAAGTTTAAAAACAACAACCTGAAAGCAGAAATTTCACAATGTGGAATCACATTGACACCCATATGGTTTATCAGCAGTGTTAGAAACTATAGATTCACATTACAGTCTTGTTTCACTTGAGCTAACAGTAGTAACTTACAAAAGTAGTAGGTTGTCATACTCCATGTGGAACAGCTATGAGAGGGTGAATGAGACACTTTGCCAGTGGATTTCATAGATATTTGTTAACAGCAGAAGAATGCTGAGACTCAGGTATCTTGAGTTCCATCCAGGTTCTAGAGAAGAGTATACTCTAGTGGTCATAGAACCTTCTGCCTATGTCCCTGGCTTGTCTTCCTGCCCCATTCTCGCTACTGTAGCTCCTTGGCTTTCTCTCCTTCTCCAACTCCTAGCCAGTCCCAGTCTTTCCCCTATTTTGGCTCCCAGTCTCCCTGCCTGGAGTTCTTATGCCTGTCTCCCACCAGGCTCCTTGTCCGAAACTCACATTCCCCCAAGTACCTCCTCTAATCTCCGGTTCCCCACTCCTCATATATTCCCAGTGTCTGGTTTCAGACTGAAGCTTCTGGTTGAAAAGGGACCCTGGCAGCTCTGGTCAGCACTGCTGACCGGGATGTTAAAAGTCCAGTTGGCTGTGCAGTGGGGCTAAGGCAGGCTCCCTGTCTGCCCTAACTCTGTGTGGTTTCTGGAAGCGGCCGGCATGTCCAGCTCCTAGGCGCAGGGGCAGCCATGGGGGCTCCATGCACTGCCCCTGCCCTGAGTGCTGGCTCTGCAGCTCCTATTGGCTGGGAACCATGGCCAATGGGAGCTGTGGGAGCGGCACCTCGGGGCGGGGGGAGTGTGCATAGTTGCCTGGCCGTGCCTCTGCCTAGGAGCTGGACATGCTGGCCGATTCGGGGAGACGCCTGGGGTAAGTGCTACCCAGCTGGAGCCCGCACCCCCTCCCATACCCAGACTCCTTCCCAGAGCTCTCACCCCCCTCCCACACCCCAACCACTGCCCTGAGCCCGCACCCCAACCCCCACAGCCCCACCCACACCCTCAGCTGGAGATCACACCCCTCCTGAACCCCAATCCTGAGCTCCCTCCCACATCCCAAACCTCTCGGCCAGAGCCCCTCCGGCACCCCAAAGCACTCATCTTTGGCCCTACCCCCAGAGCCTTCACCCCAGCCAGACCACTCACTCCCTCCTGCACCCCAACCCCTTACCCCAGACTGGTGAAAGTGAGTCAGGGTGGGGGAGAGTGAGTGACAGAGGGAAGGGGGATGGAGTGAGTGACGGTGGGGTAGGGGCGGGGCCTTGGGAAAGGGGCGGGGCAAGGGTGTTCGGTTTTTTGTGATTAGAAAGTTGGCAACCCTACCAGCTCTTTGTCCCAGACTATTACTTCCACTGCCCTACCGTGGTCCAACTCTAGTCCCCTCTGCATCTGAGTGAGGCAGCTTCCTTCTCCATGCTGCCTGGGCACCAGTATGGGGAGCACTGGGAGCACCTGAGTCTTCCTCCTCTCTGTTCTTGTGCCTGTCACCACTGGGACCCACAGAAATTGCAAAGAAAGTCCAGCTCATTATGTATAGCAATTTTGGAGACTCTAACAAGTCTCTGTTGAACATGTACAAATTGAAATTTTTCAGAGGCTTATAACTTGATCAATTTGGGGTAGTTTTTCATAGGTATGGCAAAAGGTACTTACCTGTCATATTTCAAGCCCTTGCTCCGAACCATGGGCACACTAAAACTTCTCAATGCAATTGGTGTAAGAATTTTTTTAATATGGGCAAAACAATATACTTTCCCCCAATCGCATACTTGAAAATGGCTGCTACATTTTTGTTAAAACTATAAATAAATAAATAAATAAATAAAATAAAAATCAGTCTTTAGGCAGGCATCTGGCATGGGAAATTTCAGCCTGAATCCTTAAAGTCAGGTAAAGTTATAAGCAACTGAAAACAGGTTGTTATAATGTGACGTATTGGGTAACCTTAATTATAGATGTTGCTACCAGCTCCGACTATAATAATTAAAGTTAGAGTGCTTCCAATATTTCACTTGGGATGGTATTCTACAATCTTTTACTCCTCATTGTTAGGAATGGTTTCTTGACATTTGATCTACATTTTTCTTTTAAGCTACATTATTTTTATTTATTTAAATAATTGTTTGAGGAACGAGTTCTTGATTTGATGATAGTACTTTACAGTTGCATATTTGTTACATAGGAGGATAAATGTTCGAGTAAGGATTGAGCTACAATCAACATCTAATCCTGTTCATAAAAAGGTGTGTGGTGTTTTCTTAGCTCTTCCTTAAGTATTTTAAATATCTTCTTACTGATATGTAAAGAGAAAGCAACATGAAGTTTTACTACATTTGTCATTTAGCAGGTTAGGGTCTTAACAAATCTGGTGTTTATTAGTATTCAGGTTTGTTGGCACGTGTTGGTTTAGGTTTTTTTTTCTTTGCCTTATTAGCCCTTTATCTCAGTTTTACACTTTAATAGATCTTAGTAACATATGATGCATTTGAAGGTTGATAACCACAACAGTTTAGAGAGCCCATGGCTAGCAACAGAATTTTTTTTTTTTTTCCCCCAGCACTGACCCATCTTCATTATGTTTGACTCTTAATTTAGAATTCTAAACTAATCTAAAATCTGTTGATTTTAAAGATGTCTGAATGTCACACAATTCCATTTTCTATTTAATTAAAAGAAGCACTTCTTCATGATATAGTGAATGTAATACATTGTAATTTTGTAGATAGCTGTGCTAGATATTTTGAACATATGTAGCCCATCATCATAGCATCATTCTGCCTATTGCAAGACAAAGGCTTCATGTTATTTCTAAACATCTTGGACATGCTAAAAAAAAACAACTCAGGGTGAGAATCTCACACTTTTTCCAGCCCTTTATATTGTTGTGGCCCTCTTACCCAGCATAAAGGGACTTCAAAAGCTCTGGTCCCAACTGGGGGAGAATTCCCACAGTGCAGGAATTGAGGAAGATGGCCGTCACAGGCTGTCTTCTGAGGGATGCCTTGCAGGTCCTTGTGTAGGTGGTAAAGCTGCAGCATGCTGTGGAGACTTTGGATTGTACTGCTGCATGTAGGAATGTGGGACAAGCTGGCATATTTTAGAGACAGGCCCCCAGGGCTATGTAACTTTTTGTGGGGTGCAAGCAGCCCGAAATTGAAGATGCAAAGGTGGTTTAAAGCAGTGGTTCTCAACCTGTGGTCCACAGACTCCTGGGGGTCTGCAGACTGTCTAAGAGGTCCATGAAAGACTTGGACTGAAAACTGACTGAACAGAATTCTACTATATGCACAGACAATAGATTTCCAAAGGAATCCGCACCTCCATTCAAAATTTTCAAAGAGGTCCCCACCACCATTTGAAATTTTTTAGGGTCTGCAAAAGAAAAAAGGTTGAGAGCCACTGGTTTAACCCTAACCCTCTCCCTCACCCTCAGGCCTGTGAGTTCTGTGCTTTACCTCTAAGAGTTGCAGCATGCTAGTTGGCCTTTCTGTAGTTCCCATTCATTGGTTTCTGTTCTGTTTTTAATGCAGTCCATTTTTATCATTTGTACTTGGAACAGTCAAATATCCAATAAATACCTTTTGCTTTGGAAGTCTTCGCTGCTGAAAGTTAATGCAGCCTTGCTTTAAGATTACAATCTCTTTGTGGGAGGTAGATTTTCTCCTTTGTAATATTTAAAATAGAAATTGCCCAAAAATGCAATATAACTGATGTTCTTTTTCCCTCTTATTAGTGGTCATAGGAGTCTTATTTGCTGTAGAAAGTTAAAACGTTTTTGGGTACTACCTGAATATATTAATATAACTAGTTTAAAATAATGATCTTTAAAAATGTTTATTTTTAGGACTTAATTGTGCAATTGACTGATGATACTGACCCCTTTTTCCTTTATAACCTGGTTATATCTGAGGAAGATTTTCAAAGGTAAGATATCAAGTTAATGTGCTCTTTATGAAACATTAAGAAATGGTAATAAAGAATGGATATTTTTTAATTTAAAGTTCTGCTTGACAATGAAATAGAACTTGGCTCTTATTGCATTTTTCTGCCGTACATTGCTTAGTGCTCTACCAAGGAAGATAGTGTCATTCTCCTCCATGTATAGATGGGGAAAAATGAGGCATAGAGAGGTGAAGTGACTTGTCCAAAGTCATCCAGGGCAATGATGGAACCCTGGATTCTTAAGTTTGTCCAGTGCCATAACCACTAGACTACACTGCTTCCTATTTTTGTACCTCTAAAACATTTTCTGGGTGTTTGTGAACATTTCACAGGGATTTCAGTTGGAATACTCTCAAAAGGATTATTTCTAAGAGCGAGGGTTCACAGAATTGGGACATTCAATTAAAGATATATTTTGGATCATAACATTGTTGGGTCTCAATTTAATAGTAATCACTCAGGAAAAAGACCTCAGTGTGGACAGCTCAATGAAAATCTTTGATCAATTTGTAATTGCAGTCAAAAACGAAAAATAAAACCCCAAACTTATTTGTATTACAGTAGTTTTCAGAGGCCACAATCATATCTACTCCATTATGCTAGGCTTAATGTACATACACACAATAAAAGAAAGTTCCTGCCTCAAAGAGTTTGCATTGTTAAGTCCCGTATTTAGTACATGTATCCAAGTAATTGTTAACGCTATACAATATAGTGTGCTCAAAGAAGATTTTAATTTGAAAGATACATATTTGTTCCCACATAATTTTGTTTAGTGAAAGCTAATTTGCAAAACATTCACAATTAAAATACCACACCTCTTGTGATTGTGATTAGCTACTTGACATTGTTTCTTTTGTACTCTGGATTAAAAATTGAAATGATAGGTGTTAAACTTTTAATGAATTAATTAGTAAAATATTTATTTACTTAGTGCAAACAAAAATATTTGATAGGAATGTAACTTGTATTTCCCCTCTTTCTTTATGTAGTTTAAAATGCCAGCAGGGTCTTTTGGTAGATTTCTCTGCTTTTCCGCAAAGGTTTATAGATCTACTTCAACAGTGCATTCAGGAACAAAACAAAGATACCCCAAGGTAAATAATGTTTTGGTACCACATTACTAACTTTTAAAAAAAAATTCTTAAACAAAATACACACACAATAAGCCAAGCACTCCAAGAAGCAATATAAGACCAAGGAAAGTCAATGGGACTTAGGCTTCAAGTGCCTAAGTCACTTTTGAAAATGAGAATTTTCACTTCAGTGCCTTTGAAAATGTTACCCCTTATCCAGTGTGTTTAATTTTACAAAGTTCTTTTAAAGTGCATGCATCTTTAGAGGTCTTTTTATTTGCAATTTCAAGTATAACATGAGTGACTCACTTTTATAAAATCTCAGAAAAAGCAAAAAGTACATATTCACTGGCTTTTTTATTTATTATGCATACAGGAATCTTTTTGGTGGTAGCATTATATGATATTTATGTGAAGATACTGTTGTAGTATCGGATTCCCTTTTATATTAACATAACATTAATTTGGTAAAGATTTAGGCCCTGATCCTGCAACTTAATCCAAGCAGGTGGGGCTTCTGGAACTATACAGATCCAGTTGTGTGAAGTGCCTTAATGATGGTTATTTTATAAAGTGGAAAACCCCCCTGCAATTTACAGATAGTTTTGTAAACAAAGATATGTTACGTACTAAATGTGGTTCTATTTCATTTGTTTTTAAGGTTTTTGCTGCAGTTAGTTTCTTCAGCATCTGTTTTAGATCACACACCTGCTTTTTTAAATGTAGTGGAGACAAACCCATTTAAACATCTTACACATCTCTCCCTAAAATTTCTGCCGGGAAATGATGCAGAAATAAAGAAGTTTTTAGCAATCTGTTTGAAATGTATTAAGGTAAGATTATAGATTTGTTATATCTGTAATTAGGTCCTGATCCTCTAAACATTTAATGTTGTGGGGTTTATTTTAATTTTTTTTTTTTTTGGTTAATTTTAGTTCATGTTGTGGCTTTGCAAATAGTTATATAGGTATATATTGTAATTCAATCAATACACACTCTCTCTCTAAGAATAAAAATATCAAAGGTGCGTGTATATTTAAAATAGAGCTATCAAATTATTAAAAAAATCGCAATTTGCGAGATTTAAAAAAGTCACTATTAATCACACTATTAAACAATAGAATACCGATTTAAATTTATTATGAATATTTTGGGATTTTTTTTCTACATTTTCAAATATATTGGTTTCAACTGCAACACAATACAAAGTATACAGTGTTCACTTTATATTATTTTTTATTACAAATATTTGCAATCTACAAGTCAAAGCATGAAGGGGACATATGAATGTTAGCATATCTGGCCATAAATACCTTGCAATGCCGGCTACAATAGTGCCATGCGAATGCCTGTTCTTACTTTCAGGTGACATTGTAAATAAGAAGCAGATAGCATTATCTCCCATAAATGTAAATAAACTTATTTGGCTGAATAAGAATGTTTTGTTTTTGAGTGCAGTTATGAAAAAAAATCACTATAGATAGCATTACTGTACTTGTATGAGGTAAATTGAAAAATATTATTTCTTTTGTTTTTTATAGTGCAAATATTTGTAATAACAATTATAAAGTGAGCACTGTACACTTTGTATTGTGTTATAATTGACATCAATATATTTGAAAATGTAGAAAAATATTCAAAAATATTTATAATAAATTTAAATTGGTATTCTGTTATTAACAGTGAGATTAAAACATCAGTTAATTAACTAGATTTAAAAAATAGTAGCAATTTGTTTTGCGTTAATCTCTTGAGTTAACTGCAATTAATAATGGCCCTAATTTAAAACAAAATCTGATAATCTGAATTGGCAGAAATTAGACACTTTAGATATGTGATGAATGTGGCAATGCAATTGTTGAGTTAATTGAGCCTCTCAGTATTGGTTGCTTCCTGGCTTTGTGCTGACCCGCTGTACAAATGCAAGAGTAAAATACTGTAAAGTTATGGATTTCAATCCTGCTGTTGGATCTGCACGTGCATACCCATGCGTAAGTACAGAGCTGCCTTTAATTCAATGGGGTTTCATTTTGCCATTTATAGATTGGAAAGTGAAATTGATATGCTTGGTAGCATATCAGGTTTAAATAATGTTATGAAATGAACAATGATTTCAGAGTTTGAAAAATCCTTCACCTACAGTCCACATCTCACTGATTTCTTCACGTGTAATTTTTGTCTCCTTTTCTTTTAGTGCAATGTAAATGTAAACCGCCTCTGTAACAAACTGTTTTTAAAAGAAAAGCTCACAAAGATTTTTTTCCCTTAACATCTAGGTTAGGGTCTAAGTTCCCTCTAAGCTGTGCAGCAGGCTATCAAGGGCCATGCAGCAGGGAGACGTGCGTCTCCTCCGGCCCTGGTCTTGGAGATGCTGCGAGCGGGGAGAGGGCTGCGGGGAGTCCTTTCTCCCCACTGCAGCCTGGGACAGCCTGTACCCCAAATCCCTCATCCCCGGCCTCCCCCAGAGCGCGTACAACCAGCCCGAGCCCCCTCCCGCACCTCTGCCCCAGCCCTGAGCCCCCTCCTGCATCACAAATCCCTCATCCCCAGCCTCCCTGAGAGCCCACACTCCCAGCCAGAGCCCTCACTCTCCTGCACCCCCACCACCTACCATAGCCCTGACCCCTGTCCTGCACCTCAAACCCCTCATCCCTGGCCCCACCCCAGAGCCCGCACCCCCAGCTAGAACCTTTACCCCCCGCACCTCAACACTCTGTTCCAGCCCTCACCCCCATCCCACACTCCGAACCCCTCGCCCCCGCCACATAGAACCTCCATAGTGGTGCACATAACAAAATTCATTCCACACATGGATATAAAAAATTGGTCAGAGTTCTCAATTTTTTTTTGCTGGCACCCCCTTTGAAAATATTTCAGGCTGTCAAGACCCCGCCATACCACGCCTTCCCTTACTTTTGCACTGTTGCTGGGGGCAGTGCTACCTTCAGAGCTGTGGACCTGGCCAGCAGCTGCTGCTGCTCTACTCACCCAGATCTGAAGAGCTTCGGCTGGCAGCTGGAGCCCCGGCATGCATGGGGGCTGGCAGCTTGCAATGCTCCCATAATGAACTTGCGACCCCCAATTTGAGAACCCCTCATCATCTAGGTCAGGGGTTGGCAACCTTTGGCACGTGGCTCGCCAGGGTAAGCGCCCTGGCGGGCCGGGCCAGTATGTTTACCTGCCATGTCCACAGGTTCGGCCGATCGCAGCTCCCACTGGCCCAGCCCGTCAGGCCCGCGCCGCTTCCCGCAGCCCCTGTTGGCCTGGGACTGTGAACCTCAATCGGCCGAACCTGTGGACGTGGCAGGTAAACAAACTGGCCCAGCCCGTCAGGGTGCTTAACCTAGCGAGCTGTGTGCCAAAGATTGCCGACCCCTGATCTAGATGTTAATGCAACTCCTTTTCAAACAATAGTTTAAAGTGCAAAAATCCTGTTTTCTTGGGGAAATTTTAAGGAAAACAAACTTTTTTACAATGGAAAAAAGGTTTTTACTTTAGGATTCATGAAATATTTATAATTTAGTATTTAGGCTGTCTTGATAAGAATTTGTTATTAGCGTAATGGACATGTATTTTTGGACTTTACGTGTAGAAATAATGGAATATGGATGCGAAATAATGTTTTTCAATTGGAAAATAAGATTGTATTGATTTAAAATGTCAATTATATGTAGGAAGAAAAGTCGTTATTGGAACAAAAGCTTAAAAAAACTGAAGATGACCTTACTAGACAGCTGAGCTACACACAGCAGGTAACTGATGTTAGGCCTTCCTGCCTTTGGTATAATAAGAATTCTATATACCGTACCACATGTAAAGGTATATTACAAATTGCAGAATTTCAGTAGGGTCCAGTTTATAGACCACATCGTAAAATACTATCTTTTCTTGTTTTGTATCTAATCTTATATCTGTGCATTTATTTTGAATTTTGTGGGCTGGGGAGCATTTACTGCTGGTGGCTAATAGAGGTCTGGTTGGTTACATGGTGCTGAGAAACAACCAATTTTGGCAGGGCAGAAGGAGGTGAAGTGAAGTGCAAAAGTAGCCAGTGTGATGAATTGTTCTGAAGAAAGGTCAAAACATCACACTAAACACAATTAAAAACACTTTACTTTCCCCTGTAAGCACCTGCTGTGGTTGCCATAGAAATATTATGTGGTCAGATGTAAGAGAATAAGTAGTTCACAAGACTGTCTCTATATTGAAATGTGTCACACAATGGAGATATTTTGGAACCCTTTACTTTGTGTTATGTATGAAGCAAAGAAAAATAGAATTAAAATTGTTGGTATTTATGTTCTAAAATTCCATTTAAGATGGATGGTGGACCCTGTTGTGGTTTCACTCCTTTTTAGAGATGACAGCTGTGGGTCATACAGTAAAGCTACACAGACTGCACTTTGGTCACTCTTGAGTTATAGAGCCTTAATGTTCCTTTTTTCCCCTTCTGTGGGCTTGTCAGACAGTTGACATTTTTAAAAATACATTAATTCATTTTTTTGTAATTTTTATAGAATTGGAACTGCTGTATACTTCTGTCTTGCAAATTTAAAAGAAAAATGCTACCAAGAAGTATATTTTTCATACTGAAAAGTTGGTTTTTATAGTGCTGTGGCCTGGTTGAGTGTGTTCACTCTTACTTTTACTTGATAGGAGAGAGTACCATGCTGTGGTTAGAGCATAAGGTTGGAAATTATGATTCTTTTACCAGCTCTGTCATTATTTGATGACCCTTTGGTTCCCATCTGTAAAACTGAGATGCATGTCACTTGGTGGTGTGAGAATTCAGTTTGTTCTGTAAAGCACTTTGAGCTCCTTGGATGAAAATCACAATATAGTGCAAAATATTGTTCAGTTTAATATGATATATTTTTCAAGATTCTTTATGCTGTCTCAACAAACACAGAGCTTGTCAGAAAAGAGCCGGGAATTAGATAAATTGAGAAGTGAATGGACGTCACATACAACAATGCTAACAAATAAGCACACTCAGGAATTGACAAATGAGAAGGAAAAAGCTCTCCAGGTATGAGAACTGAAGGAAAAACAAACCAAAAATATTGGTACACATTTAATAGTTTAAGGTTAGGTTCACTGAAGCACTTCTTCCTTTGTTTTCCAACTTCTCTTTTCATTATAGGTGCAGACTCAATACCAACAACAACATGAACAACAGAAAAAGGAATTGGAAAACTTGCATCAGAAAAGTATCCAACAGCTACAGAATCGACTGTCAGAACTAGAGATTTCCAACAAGGACCTAACAGAAAGGAGATACAAAGGAGACTCCACAATTAGAGAACTTAAAGCAAAACTCTCTGGGATAGAAGATGTATGGAATGTTCATTTGTATTTTCAAATCAATATTTGTATAGGGATAACACGATCAATACACTCTCACAAGATACAGTGTAATCTGTGAAAATACAGCAAATGTTCAGGTTGTGGGAATCCATACTTCAGGTTCTGAAGTATTTATTTTTACAACCTATTTCTATTATCTTATTGATATCCTTGGTTAAGAGTTAGATATGTTTATTCAAACTTAAGGTATTGCAGTGTTTTTTGTTTTTTAAATATTTTTTCCAAATGTTCTAGGAGTGCCAGAGAGCAAAGCAAGAAGTGCTGTCGTTGCGTCGGGAGAATACTACGCTAGATGCTGAATGCCATGAAAAAGAGAAACACATTAATCAGCTACAAACACGAGTTGCAGTTTTGGAACAAGAGATCAAAGATAAGGACCAGCTAATTATTAGGACAAAAGAAGTATTAGATGCAACACAAGAACAAAAGGTTCTGTTAGTTTCTAAATATACTGTTTCTAAAGTACTGTAGAACCATGCTTAATTGCTGTTCACAACTGGGCAATTGTGGATTACCAGATTTTGTGAACTGTGTAAATAGATCAACCACGATTTAAAGAATTAAGGTTACAGCATTGAAAAATATTTGATTCATTTTTGACAAACGTAATTCAGTTACAATTATAATACTTTGTAGTCCAACAGTAAATAGACACTACTTTTACAAAATATATTAATCTCTTACTATTAGATCTTTGCTGACATATGAGACTGGATTTTTCTGTTTATTTAAAAACTGGATTAGTGACGTGAAAATTAGTGAGGTGGTTCTTCTAGTAGTGTCCCTATGGGTGCTCCACTTCAACTGTGCATGTGCCCCATTGCATCTTCTATCAGAGATTTTAGGTAGCAGTGTCTGTTTGGCCCTTGCATGCATTCTATTCTGCACTGTGGCTGTATAAAGCTGCATGGGCAGACTGCCTTCAGTTTTTTCTCAGCTGCCTTGGGCTAAGATGGAGCCTTAGAAGTGTCCGAGTTGAGCTTATTTCAACTAGATTTATTTTTCATAGTTGTAGTGATAGTAGTTAGTAATTAATTATTATTATTGACTGTTGTCCTTTCAGGGTTTTTTTCCCTGCAGGGAACTTCAAGTTGCTGAGAGGGTATGCCCAGCTCTTCAGGTTTTAAACATTGGCTTTCATGCCAGGAGGCTATCCTGGTGAGCGATGGGTACTCCCAGTGCATCCATTGCCTTGGGAAATCACACATCCTCCAGAAGTGTAATTTTTTCCTGGCGTTAAAATCAAGAGCCAGAAAGAACCTGGAGATTAAATTGCGCTGCCTTGTGATGGAGAGCTGTGTCCGTCTAGTTTCTGAACCAGGCTAGGAGACCCTCTCCATACACTGTTATCCAAGCAAGTTGAGCTCTTCATCCACTTTGGTGTAACACTCCCTTAGAGCTTCTAGGAGGGAAAACTCAAGAATCCTCTCAAAAAGACTCTAGGAAAAGGAGCTCAGGTTCCCCGATGAGGATTCTACTTCAAAGAAGCACTGGTTGCCGATTGAGACAACTACTGTACTTTTGCACCTGCTGGTTCCTGACTCAGTACGCACGAGACAGCAGGTTCCTCAGGTACTGTTACCACCACTAAACCTAAAGAATCTAAGGGTTCCAGCACACCATTGGTACAATCAGGAGATTGAGACGACAAGGAGAAGAAGACTATCTCTTCTAAGTTAGTACTCAAAGAATCAGCCAGGTTCTTGGTACCTCCCATTTCACTACTGCAGAAGACCGGACTATCATCTAGTGGTCATTCCTTGGAGTGCATAAAGCCTACAGTACCGTTTGCTCCCTCTACCATAATCACTTCTGCTCAGGCTGCAGCCTCAATACTGACTACCATGTTGATACTGCAGGAGGTTAAATTTTCACAACACCTCACAGTGACACAGATGCCTGACTCCCCTTTGTTCGGTACTGAGGACATCTAAGTCTCCAGATATTCACCCAGTACCTACAGAGTCACCACCTTTTTCTACTGGTGCTGCCACCTACAAAGTGATGTTGAAGATGATGATATTGGGGATTTCTCATTGGTTTCTCAAATTCTGGTTCAGGTTTCCCCTCCTCACTATCAAAGGAGTATTTTTCTGGAGACTGCTAAGGAGGTGGAACATATGTGAGAGGCATCCTCAAGCTCCATCCTGGTGGTATGAACACTCGTGAATGCCCCCACCTATACTGGATTGGCCCACTCAATCGCTGTAATGGGATCAATTGGTGGCATATTGCCAAAAATTCTCTAGGACCCCTAGTATCACTCATTGCCGTGATAAGGCTAAACAATCTCCCCCATCCTCTCTTGAAGTTCTGAACCACAAGGAGACTCTTGAGGAGCAGGCGACGAGAGCAGGCAACAAGGTCACCCTGCTAACATCTCCTCCTCTTCATCCCCAGATAAAGTAGTTATGATTCCTTCACCATCCCAGGCGGCTGACTTCAAACAGTTCCAGGAGCTCATTGAAAGGATAGCAGACTCCTTACAAATACCACTTGAGGAGGCTAAGGAATCACAACGTAAACTGCTAGATATTCTGCATACAGCATCATCTACCCGAATTGCACCTATTAATGAGGCTCTGCTGACTCCTACGAAAGTAATCTGGCATATCCCAGCGACAATACCATCCACCTGTAAGAAATATTAGGTTCCATCTGAAGATTTGGAGTTTTTTTTTCTCATCTCCTAACTCCCTAGTTGTCAAGGCTGTATGTGACCGTGGAAGGCAGCACCATTCTAAATCAATGCCATATGACAAAGATCAGAAGCGTCTTGATTTATTTGGTTGCAAATCATATTTGACTGCGACTCTATTTCAAATCACTATCAAGTGTTGATAGCAAAATATCACATCAGCTACACAGACTTCAATTTGTTTATTGAGCATCTGCCACCAGAGCAGAGAGACTAATTTTAAGCAATCATTACAGAGGGTCATCATCTTGCCAGAACATCCCTGTAGGCCTGTATGGATGCAACTGACACAGTTGCTCGGTCTGTTTCTATGGTGGAAAGTCATGAAAAGGGCCTCCTGGCTTCAGCTCTCCAGACTTCCGAGGGAGGTCAAGGACCTTTCCTTTGATGGCTTAAAATTGTGTGCAGAGAATACTGACGAGTCTCTGCATACATTTAAAAGATTCCAGGGCCAATCTGTATTGTTTGGGAATTTACATGCCTGCACTAAAAGGAAATTTACTAAATCTCAGGCACTGTAGAGCTCCTGACCTGTTCAGTTTTCTAGCTTCCAGAGACCTTATGAACGCCAATGAAAGAGGCAGAGGTTCCAGAAAAAGAGACCACCTGCTGCACAGGCATCAGCCTCGCATGCCTCATCACCAAAACAGTAATTTTGATGCAGTGGTTGAAGTTCTGAGTTACCTCCCATTTTCTCCTTACCAGCTGCAATGGTTCACGTGGCTTCCTTGTTTCGGGGACTGCCTTACTCACTTCTGACAAACTTAAGAGTGTGTCACAACAGCCAAGTGGGTTTTAGAGATCATATCAGAAGGATACTCCATCCACTTTACTTCCCTTCCCCCCATCCCTTTTCAGATACCCCTTTCACAAGCATCTTCTAATACAGGAAATGACTTCCTTCTGAACTTAGATGCTCTAGAACCAGTTTTGTACAACACAGAAGGAAGGGGTTCTATTCCAGATACGTGCTGGTTTCTCAACAGGTTTGTGAAGATACAAAAATTCAAAATAAACCAGTCAGGTGTATATTTCCGTATAGTGATTCACTCATCCTACGGGTCAAAACCATTTTCAATACAGAATGCTTCCATTTGATTTCTCTTCCACTTCCAGAGTGTTTGAAGGTTCTGTCAGTGATAGCGGCTTACCTTTGCAGAAGAGGAATCCTAGTATTCCTATATCTCAACAATTGGCTGCTAAAGGGGCACTCTTACCACGGTGGCCATTCAAAAGGCCATAGCACTGTTTCTTGACCTGAAACTGCACTTAGATGTTCAGAAGTCCACCTTGATACAGGTGTGAAGATTGGAGTTCATAGGAGCTTATCTCCAGGCAGTAGCAGCCAACGCCTACCTCCCAACGCATAAGTTTACACCCCTGTCTAGTTAAGTTACTATAGTCCAAATCAATCCCCAGCCATCTGTCAAAAACAGTCTGCAGTTGTTGGGGCATATGGCAGCTGATATTTTTGTGATAAGCCACGCAAGTTTGCACATGTGCTGCCTCCCTGAGTGGCACAGAACTGTTTATTTGCTGAGTAAATACAGCTTGAACAAACTATTCTTGGTTCCTACTGCTGTGAAGAAGTCCTTTGGCCGGTGGAAAGGCTTTCACAACATCATCTTTGGTTAACTATCTCCAACAGTCCTAATAAGAACAGATGCATCCCTGTTGGGATTGGGGGAGCACATCTTACTAGAAACTGCTCAGGGCACATCAACTCTACACATCAACTTGTTAGAACTCAGGGCAATCACAAATGCTTGTCTCCATTCTATGCTGTTGAGCGGGGCAAATATGTGAGGATCATGATAGACAATGTCATGCATGTTTTATATCCACTATCAAGGGAGAGCGAAAGCCGTGAGATTCTGGAATTGGTGTGTGTGAAGTCACGTCAGCATCTCAACAGCTTACCTTCCCAGCATTCAAAACATCACGGCAGGTAGCCTCAGCAGATGCTTCTCTTGGGATCATGAGCAGGAGAGAGATCCCATTGAACTCCACTGCATATTTCAATGTTGGGGCATCCCATAGATGGACCTGTTTGTCATGGCCAGAAACAGGAAGTGCTTCCAGTTCTACTCTAGGGTGGGACTGGGCCACCACTCCTTGGGAGATACCTTTCTCCTTTGCTGGATGTCAGGTCTGTTGTATGTGTTTCATCCAACTCCTCTAATATCCAAGGTGTTGATCAAGATAAGGAAAGACAAGGCCAGAGTTATTCTGATGGTTCCAACGTGGCCAAGACAGACATGGTTTCATTACCTTATCCAGTTGGCTGCTTGTCAATCAGTTGAGCCTCCAGACCGTCCCTCATCTTCTCTCAGGATGTCTGTCAGATTCTTCACCCCAGCCTTGGGGTTTTTCACCTAAAAGCATGGCTGATCACTGGTTCACTGGGCTAGAAACAACCTATTCTGAGGTAGTGAGAAGAGTATTATTACATAGTAGGGAGCAGTCTACCTATAATAGTTACCTACAAAAAGAGATGAGATTTAGCCTCTGGTGTGACCTAAGACACCATTCACCTGCATCCTCTTTGCTGTCAGATCTACTAAATTACATTCTAAACTGAAAACAAGTTGTTGTGGTTTTTTTTTAAGTTCCATTAGGGTACCTTGGGCAGCTGTTACGGGCTTTTCAATGTACACACATCTGCTGACTGCAAGTCAAATGTCCACAAGTCAAATATCCTGCCCCTGTTTGGGACCTCAGCTTAGTCTTGGATGCTTTACAAGACCTGTCTTTGAGCCAATGGCAACCTGTTCTCTGCTTATCTATGAAAACAACCTTCCTGGTAATCATTACTTCTGCTCAACTCTTTGAGCAGATAGAGACTCTGATGGCATATCCTTCAAGGACGAGGTCACATTGCAACCACATCCCAAATTCTAAAGCTGTCATCTGACTTGCACATTTACCAATCTATTCTTCTTCCAGTTTTCTTTCCTAATCCACACCTGAATAAGGAGAATGTGGTATTATGTACATTTTGATGTCAGGAGGGCATTAGCCTTATACTTGGACAGGACAAAGCCAGTTAGAAAATCTCCTGGGTTGTTTGTGTCTTTTGTAGAAGATCTAAGGGATTTCCAGTTTCCAAGCAAAGACTCTCTAGGGCACTGGTTCTCAACCTATTTGCCATTGTGGGCAACATATAGAACTCTCTCTGTGTTATGAGGGCTGCATCCACACTATATACTACCTGTGTGGCCCTGAGGGTGTCATGGGGGCTGCAGCTGTGTGCTGTTTGGACCACGAGTTGAGAACCACTGCTCTAGATGGATATCTGTCTGCATTACGTTTTGCTATCAGTCCAATCATCTCCAGCCTCTTTCCAGAGTACTCCCATTCAATGAGACCTCTTTCTACTTCAATAGCCTACCTTAAGAAAGTTCCCATTGCTGAGATATAGTAAAGCCACAACTTGGACCTCCATACATAGCTTTTCTGAACATTCTGCAGTAATTCATGACTCAGCTTCTGATGCTGTGTTTGGCTCTACTGTACTGTCTTTGATTTTTGGATTGGATTCCAAAGTCCGTCCCCCTCCTTAGAGGGTACTGCTTGGTAGTCACCTGAAGTGGAGCACCCATAGGGACACTATTTAAAGGAGGAGAGGTTACTCACCCTGTTCAGTAACTAGTTCTTTGAGATGTGTCCCCCTATGGGTGCTTCACTACTCCACTTCCTTGCCCTCTGCTTCGGATTTCTCTGCTGTGGATCTTTGTGATAGAGAAGGAATTGAGTGGGTCGCCTGCACAGATCTATTTAGCCATGTTGCAGAGTACTAGGCATAGTAGAGCGCATGCATGGGCCAAACAGGCACTGCTAGCTAAAATCTCCAATTTGGAGGTGCATGCCCACCTGAAGTGGAGCGTTCATAGGGACCACATCTCTAAGAACTACAGTGATTGCACAGGGGGAGTAAACCTCTCCCTTCTAATGTAAACTTTAACAAGCTTGATCTAAATCAGATTTAAGTATTGTGCTTTTCTTTTTTAAGAAGCACAAAACCTTGCTAACGGGAAAACTTTTTGATTTTTTGAAGGCAATACTGGAAGAAAATACAGAGAAGAAACAAGTTCATGTAGGAAAACTTGAAGCAACAATAAAATCGTTATCAGCTGAACTTCTTAAGGTTTGTTTAAACATGAAATTGTCCCAATCATGGGATTTCTTCATTAATTTTATGCATTGTTGTTAATTTAGAAAGGACTTTGATGTTGTTTAACAGGCTAACGAAATTATCAAGAAGTTACAAGGAGATTTGAAAACTCTAATGAGTAAATTGAAATTGAAAAATACAGTAACAATTCAGCAAGAAAAACTCTTGGCTGAAAAAGAAGAGAAACTACAGAAAGAGCAAAGGGAACTGCAGGAGACTGGACAATCTCTTAGAGTAAAAGAGCAAGAGGTAAACTTAATGCATTATCTTAAGCTTTAGTGCTGTAACCATTTATGTATGTGTTTTAAGTTAAGCGTGTGTTTTACGTGTTTGCAGGATTAGCCTTGAATTGCTGTCTATAAAACTGAATGACTTTACCCATTTATTAAATGGTTTATTGAAACACAGAATTCTGGCAAATGTTAGTGTAGTGTATTTTTCTGGTTGATTATAGCATAGAGGGAATAGAGAGCCCAGTTGAAGCAAAACTCTCAAATTTTAGTAGCTGCGCTAAATTTGACAAATTGTGAAGTCCAATAAAAATAGCTAAAATAATTACAAACTTAATGTTTGGATCAATATGCTTCTGACCTAAGGAGACATTCAAATTAAAAAATAACGGTTATTTTTTAAAAGAGAGATTTTCTTGAATTACTTAGATAAAATAGGAAAGATTTTTTTTAAAAAATCTAAGTTTCACCCACTGTTTATGCTTTATACTTTGTTTGCATTTGGTATTTTATTCAGTTTCGAGCATGGAAACAAACTGGTCAGTTCAGGTTCTGATTCTCTTGCATGTTTAAAATAAAAAAAACACTCTATGAATGTGGTTTGGAACTGCAAACTTCATATCTGGACAGAACTTCATATCTGGACAGAACTTCCAGCAAAGACAGCCAGGGTTCAGGGCCATATCAGATTTCAGTTACTATTCGAGTTAGCAAATCTTTTAACAAAAGCTAACTCCTACAATGAAAACTCTTTACCTTGTTACCCCTTTAAATACAAATATAGAGAGAGGATACTATATTTGTACAGGGCTAGAATTTAGAGTACAAAACGTTCAGTGAATACAACAGAGTGTACAGAGCTATGAATCAACATCTGAAGGGCAGAAACAGGCAAAAGTTGAGAGAGAGATTTTCAAAGGCATAAATAGTTGCCCAATGCCAACTGACACTTGTGCCTTTGAAATCAATGCCAAGAAAAAAAGGATCTTTTCATTGTGTAGTCACACCCCTTTTGTACTATGATTAATTTTGAATCTAAATAATCATTCAGTGTTGCTTTAAGCTCAACTGTACTTCTAAATCCTTGATATTTATTTACACTTATTTTCCTCAGTTTTTAATTATTGACATTTCTTGATTATGCTTGATGTAATTAGTATGGAAATATTTCAGGTCTGCAAGTTGCAAGAACAGTTAGAAACTACAGTACAAAAACTGGAAGAAAGCAAGCAACTGCTAAAAACCAATGAAAATGGTAGGTTTACAGGATTCCTTCTTTAGTTCTCCCTGTTCTTGTTACTTGTGGGGGAATTCTGCACCACTGCGCATGCGCAGAATTTATGATCCCCCTCAGATTTCTTTGCTTCCTGCAGAAAAATGACTTTCTGATTGGGAAGCCACAAGAATGGTCATGCCACCCTCCTCAGCAGTATGTTTTGGGTGCTCAGGGCAGCCGGCAGAGAGGTGAATCACTGTGGGCCAGGGGGCAGGACTGGGGGAAGACCTGGTACCGGGCTCAGCTGCTAGTCCCAGCTGGACTGGGGAGGACGGGACTTCCTCTTTCCCTGCACAGCATCTGGGGCCGTGTCAGACCCACTCCCAGATTTCTCCCCTGGCTGTAGGAAGCTCTGCAACCCCCTTCTCCCCCCCCCTTCCCCCCTCAGCTCCCCCACACTTCCTGCACCCATTGCTCCTCAGCTGCAGGGGAAGGGATCATTTTTACAGGGAGCTGCTCCCTATCTGCCCAATCCCCGTGCATCCAGACCCCCTCATACCCAGACCCTCCCGCTAAGCCTTCCTCCCGCCGCCCCCCCCCCCCACAACCCCCCCCCCCCTGCATCTGGATCACCCTGAGGAACCACCCGCACCTGGATTCCCCTGTAGAGTCCCATTACCGTTGCACCCAGAACCCCCCCAACAAGCCCCTGTGCATCTGTATCCCCCTTCACACCCAGATCCCTCACTGAGCCGTCTGCACCCAGATTGGCCCACACACAACCCTTTCAACCCACACCTGGATTGCCTTGCCACTAAGTCCCTCCACACTTGGATCCTGCTTTGCTGAGCCTGCCTGCCCCACACCTGGTGCCCCTGGGGTGTTTCTGGGGCAGGCCCTGTTCTTGTGCTGTGTCAGGGTTGGGTGCAGTCTCATCGCTGAGTCCATGTTCTCTGGGGAAGCTGCACAGTGATCTCCCACCTCTGTGCAGCCAGTGGTCTGTGCTCCCCAATGCCATGCTGGAATCTTCACATTTATTTGACAAATAAAATTTGCAGAATTTTAAAATACTGTGTGCAGAAGTCTTAATTTTTTTGGCACAGAATGCCCTCAGGAGTAAAAATTTGTATTAAAAACATTTTATTTCATTTTGAAGCTAGAAAGATTTGCTCATTTCTGTCATGGCATACTTGTGATTTCCTGCTGTTCCCCTCCGCTCCCGCCACCCCACAGCCCACAAGGATCAAACAATTTAGTAACCTCTGAGTTCATGTTTCCCATGTATTATAGTAGCCCTAATTTTGTTTGGTGTGGTTCTTCACATAAAACAGAATTTGCCTTACAACTTTCTAAGTGTTACAGTTTAGAATTTGAAAAAGTTTACCTGTGATTCTAAATTTAAGCTACATGACCGCATCAGTTAAAACAAGAATTGCACAGCTAAGTTACAAATCGATGCTTTGAAAACATAGGCTCCAATCTTGCATCCTACTAATAAACATGCTCAACTTTAAGCAGGTAAACAGTTTCATTGAAGTCCATGGGAAAGCTTACATGCTTAAAGTTAGTATGTTTTTAGATGTCTTACTCCTTATGGGGCATAATCCAAAGTTCAATGAACTCCATGAACTTAAATCCAGCTCCTGGGTCTCTAATTATTAAATGTTTACTTCCCTACAGTTTGTGGGTTCTAATTAATACTCTATTGCTATTCTATGAAAAATTAACAGGTTATAATAATGGAAATTTAAAAGAAAGAGCACCGTCATAAGGTGACCTGATTTTTTTTTAAGCCATCTTTAGCTGTAGATGTTGAAGGGGAAAGTTAATCAGACCTGGCATCTTTGAGAGATGGGACTTTGTGGGCGGGAGGGGGCAGCAGGGGCCATGCGTGACTTTCCTTGCAATCCTCCTGGTTGCTGCAGGCCACTGTGATGTCAAACACTGGAAATAAGAGCACAGAGACTGTTAGTACTTCCATTGTGGCTTGTGATCCTGCTGCCTGACTTGAATGCAGATGGTATGAGCTGTTCCTGCAGTAGAGGGAGCAGATTGGGACAGGACAAGGAGTCTGGTACTGAAACTAGGGGAAAAATGTTTGGAGGAAGGGGGCAGATCAGATGAGAAGCCCAGAGGGGAAGGGGTAAAGAGACTGGGACATCAAAATTATGTTTCGTTCACTAATATAACATGAAATAGAATCATTCACATGATTTCCTGATGTAATTTGTGTTAGATTTATAGTACTAATAAAAAGGATGGAAAACAAAATGTTTGAAAATTAGAGTTTTACTCCTTTTTCTATATAGTAATCACATGGTTAAATAAGCAACTGAATGAAATTCAGATGGCAAGAAAGCAAGAGATATTGGGAACTTCTACCATTCCACTTACACATTCAAGCAATGGCACTATTAGAACTGGCACTTCACCTCACAATATGGTAAGTTATCCACTTATAAAACGTGGTACTTGCTGTACATTTTTAGAAATAAAGATACATGCCAAGTGAAGTGCTTATAGTACCTAGGAGAAATGCTTTGGTATTCCTTTTGCCCTGTAATTGAATTTTTCTTATGTTGTGCACTGTTGTTAATGGATGCAACAAAATTACTAGTATCATAAATAAGAACTTCCTGAATACTCAATAAGCAATAAAAACTGTTAAAATGCACAGATTTGTGTAATGCATTTGGGCTAGTGAAATAGCATATGCTTATAATTGCATGCATCTACACGTCTAATATTCTTAAGATCCTTCTCTAAAATGAGTCAAGAATGTCCTTCTCAAACAGTCCATTACACTGCACTTACACCCAAACACCAGAAACTGTATGTGAATAGAAAGATAGGCTATATAACACATGCTGCCAAGCAGAGGTCATAAAGTATTCTGGGTTGCTCTTTATATAACTACCAGTTATTTACCAGGTGGAAGGGGATGTAGAGGTATTTTCCGTCTGCCTGGAGGACCTAGAGCTTCTGCTAATCTGGTTTAAAAAAAAAAAATTATACATCTCTAGAGATATAGATATATAAAAAAAAAAACTACATGCAGAATGTCCCTTTCACTTTTGAATTTAACATGAAATTAGAATTTAAAAATCTGCAAACACACGGAAAAGAAAACTATTACAACACTAATAGAAATTGCATAAGAAAAAGTGTGGGTGTGTCTTGCTGCTAGGCATCTTCATTCTTTTAGAAATGGTTACTAACAAATGTTCCAGATAGTAATTAATTTGTACATGGCTAGTGAGGTATTTTGAAGAGCACAAGGGAAGTGAGGAGTAAAAAATTCTCAAAATGTTCTTGTTTAAAGAGACCAAATTAAAGTAGGCCTGCTGGCTCTTGAGAGGTGTGGTGATGCTTTCAAGGAGTTCTCAAATCTATCAATCAGTGTTTATTTGGTGCCACATATTTAGCACATGCCCATTTTACCTTGGCTAGCAGGTTTTACTTATCTATTGTTCTGTTCCCCTTCCAGTAACTAAGGCCTGTAGATCTGCAGCCGTTTAATCTTAAAAAAACAAACAAACCAACAACAAAAACCTGTTTGCATTGCTACATTTCTCTTTGATGCACAGAGCCTTGTGTCACTTACATACACTTGTAATAAGCATATAGTCAAGAGTATATTAGTCAAATCTTGTGGTTTGTTGTTAGAGGAAAAGTGGTAGTAAAATAATGCTTATCTTGTCTAGTATCCATTCACTTTCTACGCTTTTAAGAATGTAAGCATAGGAAAACATGCTTTTTCTTGTACTTTAGTCACTATAATGTATAAACATTAATTTGTAGTAATATTTTGTGATTACAAAGGTCAGTTTTAAATTTTTACATCTATGCTCAGTGAAATTAAATGTCATTGATTACCGGTAAGAATACAAATACCTAGCTCTTCTATAGCACTTTTCATCAGCAGATCTCTAAGTGCTTTACAAAGGAGGTCTGTATCATTATTCTCATTTTACAGTTGGGGAAACTGAGATACCAAGAGGTGAAGTGACCTTCCTAAGGACACCCAGTAAACCAGTGGCAGAGCTAGGAAGAAATCTTAGGTCCCCTGAGTCGCAGTTCAGTGCTCTTGAATGTCTGGGTTCTACTTTAAGTGAACCATTATTAAAAAGAAAAATAGATTGCTGGAACTAGAGATGCATAGATTTTGATTTTCTACTGTTGCACTGCTGTTTCCTCCTCTTTCTACATTTTATTTTTCTCTCTTACAGCTTGACAACAGACTCCGTTTTATTAGCT
Organism: Trachemys scripta elegans; assembly: GCF_013100865.1. Lineage (NCBI taxonomy): Eukaryota > Metazoa > Chordata > Testudines > Emydidae > Trachemys > Trachemys scripta. The sequence continues at coordinate 71,354,390 of NC_048305.1, forward strand.
CAGGAATCAGTTACCCCATCTCTCCGGTATGCGCTTTCCAAAACTTTCCAGAAACCGCACCTGTGAAAAGTGCCAACCAGCAGGTTTCAGGACCAAAGGCAGGCATTTACATTTACTCTTATTTTGTGCTCAACACACACATTTCTAATCGTATATTTCTGAACAGTTTGACTTGGATATGCTATGTGATATGGTTTTTGTGTTGAATGACAGCAAGAATTTGGCTATAACCACTAAATTATTATAATGGTAATAGTACCTGGCATTTTCAAAGCAGTTTACAAACCCTAATTTTCATGACTCTCCTGTAAGATATTTTCCACCTTGTCATGAATTCTCCTTTGAACAAAAGCTACACAGCAAATTAGTTGTAGCATTAAACCTAGAACACGAGAATTCCTGGCAGTTACCTCTGGTTTTTAGTCCAATATATCACACTGCCTACCAATGTAACTTCCATAATTTCTATTTGATTATAGTAAATATCCTACTGTAAACTAGTGAGAGAAGTTCTCAAAGTCAGCAAGGTTCCCTTTTCAGTTGTTCCTTTGTATATCTTTGTGTTTCTTTATTCCTTACAGAAGTAGTTTGTAGTACACAAAACACTTCATATATTCTATATAATTTGGGATTGAAATGACTATAGCTCATTGTCATAGCATCATTATTTCAGAGTATCCCGATGGCATGGGGTGGCCCTGCAGGAATCCCACTCTTTGATTCCTCTTCTCGGAGTTCCTCAGGAATACTTCTCCAACACTGTCTTAGGCTAATAACTAAGGCTAAGGTTTTTGTCGTGATTATTTGTAGTAAAAGTCACGGACGGGTCATGGGTAATAAAGAAAAATTCATGGAAGCCCATGACCTGTCCCTGACTTCAGACTAGAGGGCTTTCAGATTTAACTGTGGAATCCCCTCCTAGAGTTCAAACGCTCAGACCAAGCAATAATGCGAACAATGGCTGTCCACGTTGGGCTTAATAAAAGTCCCATGTCCCTCCTGGATTCTATCTCCGCTCCCTGCCCTTGTACATGAGAGTGGCCAAAGAGGTGTTTCCCTGGGTCTTCCTCTTGCTCCAGCATCTCCTCCTGCTACCCAAGCCCCCTGGCTTCTGGCCTGTCTTCCTATTCCCAGAGAGGGCCTGCAGAACTTTCTGCTCTCTGCAGCCTCTTCCTGCTGCTCTTTATGGATAGGCTTGGAAGGATCAGATTTTCATCAGTAAATGTCAATTTCACACCCACACCCACACAGTAATTGTCTGATTTCCCCCATACTTCGAAAATTTAAATTGATTACATTTTTTAAAAAAAAAGCTTAAATGAACAATGTTATCCAGTGACATTGTTTTTAAAATGGATTCTGCTGAGCCTCTTTTTGGGAGAACACCTGTCCCCGGCTCAGCTGGATCGGAACAGGGCTAGCTTGTCCCCATCCTCTTAAAGGGGCACCCGATAACACTCAGCAAAAGGCTTATCTTACTAAAAACAATCAAACTTGATGTTTCAGAAAAAACACAGAATACCGAAGACACCAAAACTTTAAACAAAGGCTTTCTTGAGAAATATCAGCTTTCCTTTGGCATAACTGACTTCAATCAGATATTAGTCAAACTATATTAGTGGGCTGTAAGCTGCTACTCTACCCTAAATCTTAAATTTAACATTAACTTAAATATTTGAGAAGCAGCAACTATTTCCTGTTTTTATTTGCAGGGCCGGCTCTAGGATTTTTAAAAAGAACAGGAGTACTTGTTGCACCTTAGAGACTAACAAATTTATTAGAGCATAAGCTTTCGTGGACTACAGCCCACTTCTTCGGATGCATACAGAGTGGAATAAATATTGAGCGCGCGCGCACACACACACACACACACACACCATAAACAGGTGGGAGTTGTCTTACCAACTCTGAGAGGCCAATTAATTAAGAGAAAAAAAAAAAAAACTTTTGAAGTGATAATCAAGCTAGCCCAGTACAGACAGTTTGATAAGAAGTGTGAGAATACTTATAAGGGGAGATAGATTCAATGTTTGTAATGGCTCAGACATTCCCAGTCCTTATTCAATCCTGAGTTGATTGTGTCTAGTTTGCATATCAATTCCAGCTCAGCAGTCTCTGGTTGGAGTCTGTTTTTGAAGTTTTTCTGTTGTAAGATAGCCACCTGCAGGTCTGTCATTGAATGACCAGACAGGTTAAAGTGTTCTCCCACTGGTTTTTGAGTATTCCTATTCCTGATGTCAGATTTGTAAAGCAAATACTCACCAGCAACCACACATCACTGAACAAAACCACTGACCCAGGAACCTATCCTTGTAACAAAGCCCGATGCCAACTCTGTCCACATATCTATTCAAGAGACATCATCATAGGACCTAATCACATCAGCCTAACATCAGGGGCTCGTTCACCTGCACATCTACCAATGTGATATATGCCATCATGTGCCAGCAATGCCCCTCTGCCATGTACATTGCCCAAACCGGACAGTCTCTCCGCAAAAGAATTAAGACACAAATCCGACATCAGGAAAAAAACCTTTTTTTTTTTTTTTTTTTTCCCCTCCCAGGCTTGAGAGCTGGGAGGGAGGGCGAGTAGCGGCGCGCAAATCAGCTGTTTCGCGTGCTGTGGAAGCAGCAGCGGAGGTAAGCTAGGGCGGCTGGGGCACATTTTTAGGGGTGGCATTCTGGCGCCGGCCATGCCATCCCTAAAAATGTGCTGCCCCAAGCACCAGCTTGTTTTGCTGGTGCCTAGAGCCGGCCCTGTTTATTTGATACCAAACCATGTTGATATGTATCAGTAATTCACCCTGTGCTATCATACATACACAGACGACTTGTCATCTGAATTGCGTCTTTGTTTTATATCTATACTATTTTATTTGTTAAGCATTTGCTAAACGTGGTGTGGAACCTTATTGCCCTGAAGTGCTCACAGTCTGATAAAAGTCCTTAGTCTATACATTTTCTTGGTGCATAATAATATCTGGATCCAAAATGCTGAATGTGTGAAACCTTTGATCTTTTGGCAGGTTCAGTTTAATGTGCAGCTTTCAAAAACTAATAAAAGTTCAGACATTCAGCCAGGATTTTCTATTGCAACTGGTCATTCAACAAATATAGAAAAGTGAGTATCATGATAATTGTGTCCATAGAAATTATTTTGAGGCCCAATTTTCAGACACACCTCAGCCCAGCCTTTCTAAAATTGTTGGAAATTTTTTCCAAAACAAGTTTTTTTTTTTTTATGCCCAAGTTTGTGAATACACAATGTATTATGTTCAAGTGAGCATGCACAGACTTACTCACAAAATAAACCTGTATTTTAGAGGCTGCTTTTGAAAATGTGGTCTTCTGTCCAAGTGTCTTTGGAAGTAATTTTTTTGTTTTATGAAGAGTTCTGAAGAAGCCATATTACATTTCTAGTGAAATATTAAATTCTCTTGTTTGCAGATTTACCTATCTCCACAACAACAACAAAAGGCTTGTTCAGCTGTCAGTCAGTGCCTTTCTAAAGTAGTCTAATTTTTTCATTGTTCAGCTCTCTTGGGATACACTACACAAACCAAACTTTGTCAGACAGCACTAGTGACTTTAAACATGGCTGTACCTAACCCCATATTGCGACAATTCTGTTCTTCAGTGGAGTTCCACAATAGCAGTGATATTGGTATGTGGGAGTAACAGCTTAATGGGAGGCCAGCTACTCTGGAAATGGATGCCATAGTGACCTGAAAAGTGGAGTGAAGGCAATGAGTGTTCGTTTGTCAATATGCTGACTGCCCTAGCAAGTCTGGCTAGTGATGGCATTCAAAACCCTATTGCTTAAAGTGATGTGACTGTAATAATTCCATTTGCAGATGACATCTGGTTTCTTTATTCCAGTTTACCAGGGTGGTGCTGGGGTGTACCAAGAGTGGGTGGTTTTAGAAATCATACAATGAAGGAGGTAGGCCCAGTGGGATGAGTAAGTGAAAACATTAAGCTCTGGCTGCACTGCATATCTTAACTGCATTTAACCAGTTAATTACATGGTCAATCCCAGTTATAGCACTAAAGTGTCTTAGGCTGGCAAATGTCTTCCTGAAACAAATTTTGCAAACTGTTTTTGTGATGTAGATAGGACCTCCTCTAACTGTATCTTTTATCTCAGTTGGCTCTACTTTCCAGCTCTCCACTGCTCTGTAGGGGATGTCCCAGAATGCATTGCTCTGTCTGTGCCCTTTGGGAATGCTTTCTTCTTCTGAATCTAAGAAAGTACTGATCCAAAGACCTCTTGGCACTGTTATAAATGTGGCTGAATAAACCTGGTTGGCATGTGGTTTTGAGGTGGAAAACGCTGCCATGCAGACTACTGTCATATTTTTGTTGCAACGGGGATGAGTGTCAGACTGGTTACAAGAACAGTTGTTTGCTGTGTAGATATGGCTGGAATATTGAATCTATATAAAAGTTATGAAATAAAATGTAAACATTTTATGTAGTACTACGTAAACTTAACTTTGAGTAATTGTCCATGTAGATCCCACACTAGGTATCCATGCATGCGAAATCAGAATCTTTGAGCAGTGTCCATTGGAGCTGTGCCTGGCACTCATTATGTCCTCGTGCCTTCCCCATCTGAGGGGAGGGCAGAGCAGTCCCATCCATCCCTCTTAGTGCTTGGCAGTTTGCATCACCGCCATTGCTGTTATAGTGGATTCAAAGCTCTCAGGCTTGAACTCCCTGTTCATTGTGCGATGGACTCATTCCCTGCAGAGACAGACATATAGCCATTGTTTATTCCAGGGGTCGGCAATCTTTCAGAAGTGGTGTGCCAAATCTCCATTTATTCACTCTAATTTAAGGTTTTGCGTGCCAGTCATACATTTGAACGTTTTTAGAATGTCTCTTTCTATAAGTCTATAATATAGAACTAAACTATTGTTGTATGTAAAGTAAATAAGGTTTTTAAAATGTTTAAGAAGCTTCATTTAAAATTAAATTAAAATGTAGAGTCCCTGTATCAATGGCCAGGACCTGGACAGTGTGAGTGCCACTGAAAATCAGATTGCGTGCCAGAGGTTGCCTACCCCTGGTTTATTCTGTTTAAGCAGAAGCCCCTTGTTTGACAGTTGTGCTAGCTGCTTGTCAAGACAGAGAAAATCCAGGGTCAGTTGGCTAAAATTACTACTTTTGGAGCAGTCTGAAGGGCACTTCAGACCCAGAACAACAGGTATGAGGCTCTTCCACCTCTGAGTCCCAGTCAGTCAGCACTTCTGTAAGCCAGAATGCAACTCTTTAAGACCAGTACCAGTAAGAGATCTGAGAGGTTATCCACAACTGCCAGAAATCAGCTTGGCACCAAAGGCTGGTACTGCCTCCAAGGTAAGATAAATTGGAACACTGAACCAAACATATTTCCAGGCATCCATCTATCTTGGGATCTAAATATCCTCACAGGTCTCATGAAGTCCCCCTTTAAACTCTTCTCTGAATGTTCTCTCACTACCTTACTCTCAGATCGCTTTTTTGGTGGTCATTACATAAGCCAGGTGGGGGAGTGAACTTCTGTCCCTCAGGGCTCATCCCTCTCCCTTATTATACTGTTTCATCGTGATGCCAAACACTGTGCCTGGACCTGGCTTTGAGATAAGATGCCAAATTGGAAAGGCATTGTTTAGTGAGTGAGTTAGGACTACTCATTCCCACCTTCCAGATGAGGTACTGCTGGCCAGTGACTTAGAATGGGATCCACATGGACAAATAATTGAAAGAACCTGTGGTTATGTTTTTTCTGAGTAGCTCCCACAAGCACCCTCCATTCTTGCTCCTTGGAGTCTCCTCTAGATGAGAATCTGGATTAGTGAAAAACTGGAGGGATTGTTGTGGCCGCCCTGCCACTTGTACCCCTATCTGAGGGAATATATGCTGGGTACAGGCATGATCCAACAGACACTGCTGTTCAGATTAGTCTTGCATGCATCATGGACTAAAAATCTCAAAAGTACCACACTTACTGCAAGGTAAGTAACCATTACAGTGCTATTATTTTAGCTCCTGCATTGATGATATGGTAAAAATTAGTTGAGATGTCTTTTAGGTTGCTGTTGCTTCAGTCGGTCTTAATCTCTTTCAAGGGCCTTTATTTTAGGCCCTGAAGTATATTATGAGTGAGCTTTACTGCATTAAAAACACAACCTTACAAAATTAGGTAAGTGTTAAGTTTTCCTATTTTAAGCATGATTCTATTTTCTTTTGGTTAGTGGTGAGAATTTGGGATTGGAAGTGAAGTATTTAAAGAAAAGAGAAGACAGCATTCCTTTACGAGGTCTCAGCCAAAATACATTTAACTCCTCAGGTAGGAAGGGCAGTAGTTCCATGAAAGTAAACAAATCTCTTATTTCAAAATGCTTTCTGCTTTAAGAAGGTGCTACTTGTACCCCACAGAAATTAATAGTGTTTTTCCCCCTATTTGCAGAATATCCAAAATCCTCCACATCAACAAAAACACTAACTTCATCAAAACCTGGAATACAGTCTACAGCCTCTGCTTACTTCCCTGGATTGCAAACAACATAATCATTAGATGAAATCTTTTATTTTATCAACTATCGAAGATTTTGGATGGCTTTTAATTAAGATACTAAATACAATTATTACCCCTTAAATGTCAGTCAAAATGTTATAGTAACTGTTTAAAATGAGTTAACTTTACCATACATTTGTATAATCTTTGGCTTTTGTGAAGAAAGCACATTTATTTACATAAATATCAGTATAAAATTCCAGCCAGAAAAGTAAAACATGGAGGGGAAAAATATTAACTACTTTAATCACATGAAAATATTATGCTACAAAACGATTGTTTAGAAATGACCATTTATAAAATGAGGCAAAGCCTTTAAAGGTTTATAAATGGTTATGGAGCAACAAAACCCCCCAGAGGAGTTTTTTGTAGTAAACAACCTATTTTAATCTTTCCCCTTGCCAGAAATCCAAACTAATGATATTGCTAATAGTTCTATCATTATGCTGAAACTCGTCCTGCTTGGAGTTTCTCCTTGAAAATACCTAGTAACTTTAGGATCTTGTTCCTGGAAAATGCACAGCAAGCTCTGAAGTCAGTGGTAGTTGTGTTGGGCAGTTTCCTGATACAGCAAACTTCTTTTCTCAAGTTATTCCTACATCGGTTTGGAGTTGGTTTCTATACTGAAAGATATGTTTGTATAGTATTTTGAATTTACTACCCTGGACTCCTTAGCCTCTAAAGCAACACTTGTGCCAGGATACTAGTGTAATGACCCAGGTCCGCTAAGACCAGGTGGTGCATTATATTCTCCTTGTACAGGATTTTGGCAGTGTGACTGCATTATTCCACCAGTCACACTCCATGTATGGATGAAATATAGACACTGGCATTCATCTCTAGAGAACATTTCTGTAACATGCAGTGGAATGTGGAGCATCTTTCATGGGCCTGTCTGAGTTGACCTGCTACCTATGGAACACTGTTTCCTGTCAGGGTATGTCTGTACTGCAATCTCAGGGTGTGGTTGAAATCTAAGTAGACATACCTGAACTAGCTTTAATGTAGCTAGTTCAAATAAGAGCAGTGAAACTGCTTCACTCTGGACTAGCTCCACAAGTAATTACTCAAGATTCTGGGCAGGCCTGTACAGCCCCCACAGAAGCACCTGCTGCTGCAGCACCTTCACTGCTCCAGTACCCAAACTGGCTCGATTGGGAATGTCTACTTGAGCTATAATCACAACCTGTAATTGCAAGTACAGGCATATCTTCAGAAGCTCAGTTACAAGAATGTAAGGGTCAAAGGGGTGAGCACTTTGCTTCTGGCCTATGACTCATGCAAATTTCTTAAATTGGAAGCATATTACATTTTGTAAATGTAAGAGCTGAAGCATTGTGGAATCAGTGATGTTCCTAATAGAGACACTTCCTAGCTTTAAAATTATGCAGGACATTTATTTAATATAGGTTTCAGGTGGCTTCTTTCTTTGGCTTGGAAATTGCTTTCTTAAACCAACTACTTTTTTACATATATTCATATACTTGTATGCAGATTTATATCTTGTGGATCACTAGTCAAATATTTAAATTAGCTATTTAAAAATGAGATCCTAAATACTTACCTTAGTAAAAGCACACAACTGAGTTATGGCTAAAAATTTCACATCTTGTCACAGCCCCTGGTTATTTTTTTCCCTCTCTCTCCATAGCAGATTCCACATACAATGGGCTAGTTTGTAATACACTGGAAATTACAACCAAGTATCTGAACTACTGTCTGCTTCCAATAATTTTATGAAGCATTAGAGAGAACATATAGAAACCATTTCACATTCTACTACTGTAATCAAAGATGCCTTCACTGGTGACTACAGTGGTGTACAGAACATATCAAGTAAATTTAACTGTACTTACCACTCAGGCTGGGGTTCATTGGTGGAATCTGGAATTAAGTAAATTTCTCTGCATCTTATATGAACCATATTCTAATATCAAACTAGTAATTTAAAATGACAGTACAATTATAGGGAATTTTCCAATAATATCTTGGACTAAATTTATGCCCCTAGCTCCTACAACTCTGTAATATATTGTATCAGAATCTACTCTTTCCCTTAATGTTTGAGTCCTAATCATCCTAATTTTGCACATTACTGTCCAAATGTATATTAAACATATCTTGGAGTGTAAAATTTGTATATTTGTTTATAATCAATTTGTATTAGTGTGTGTATATATAGTTGCTTTTGGAAATGTGTGTTAATGGAAATATTAAAATGGTTTCAGTAAAAAGATGTTTCTGGTCAGCTACAGTGGACTAACAGTTAAGTGGAAACATATTGGGGGGAAGAGAGGTTTCACTCACTCAAATATTTTAAAACCAGAATTAGAGCAAAGTTATTTCACTACAGTCCAGACCAGAAAGTAGTACCACTCTACCAGACAGAGCTTCATGGCCCACTTATCAAGCTACATAGTCCAAAAATTTAGGATTTACAGAAGCTGCTCAGAACAGATAACTGAATATTTTTAGAAAATGACTAGATACTACCGCATTGCGTGAAAGTATTAGAAATCAGTATGAAACTTGAACTGGGGCCTAGATCTTTCAAAGGAACTTAGATGGTGTGGCACCTTGCTGCCCAATGGCATTCAGAGCCCAGCATCCAGATGCCCTACACAATGCATGGGGAAAGTTTGAGGATTTACATCTTAAGCACCTGTCAGTTAAGCAAGATTAATTTACTGTCACTGTTTGGTGGTGGTACAGGATGGCCATGACAAATTGTTTCACATTATCCCATTCAAGTCTTTAAGACTTTAAAAACCCAAAACACTTACCTCAGACAGTTAGACCCAAGAGCAAGATGTCTGCACAGTTGCTACTTATACAAAATAAATGCTCAAAGCAGCTTAGTAGCAATTTAAATGAGTGAACAGTACATTAAAGTATTATACTGGTGGCTTTTTCTTTTAAAAAAAAGTAGCAGGAACTTCTAGGGGTAAAAAAACTATATGCATAAAAGCTGGAGGGCAGGGTGGTTGGTGATCATGCAGCCTGAAAAGTTAGAGGCCAAACTTGGATTGTGCACTACAGCCTAAGTCAATGTATTTGCATTTGGTCAGAGCTACACTCATGTGTAAGACTTTTTTAATATCACTTGTACACAGAATGTAATCACTGAAATTGATTCCTCCATGTTAAAGAGGCAGGTATTTTAATGGTGATAAAGGAAGAGCATGCCTGGCTGTTTCATCAATGTCCTTCCTTTCCTGGAGGTGGCTCTGATCCTATTGCTAAAAGGTGATACCAGCTCAAGCCCTACCTGTAATTCATTTAGTAAAGGGAAGAGTTGGTTTAAGCAGACTTGGAGACTGAATACAGGAACCAGCAGAGAAAAAATCTTATTCATACAGTATTCAGCTGTGTACTAGATAACATTGTTTGATTCTAGTAATTCCAAGCCAGACACAGCAACTTATTTTCGTCTGACTGGACTCTGCTTTACCCCAACACATTAAAATGCTGTTCTTTTTCAAGTGCTGTATCACACCTGATTGTTATTGATAATGAAGTTAACTTCACACCATCTGCTATTGTGGAAAGGGCATCAATGACTTTTAGCAAAGTTTAACCTAAACTAATTGCTAGAGGCTGCTGCTTGACAGTACTTTCTACCTCTTTTTCTTATATCAAAGATTACTGGTAACTCCTTTTGCAGTGCTGTAGTCCAAGGGGGGAAAAGAGTATAAGTCCATCTTTTAATCAGAAGTAGCCTGCTTCAGGTATGTGGCCCCTTAATTCAGTGGTAAATGAGTTAATACCAAGTAAATTTATTAGGGTTTTTACTTAATTTTATTGAGTAACATTCTTTTAGATGTTGCATGGCAAGATGGGTGCAAGAATCAGAAAATGAAACATTAAGAAAAGAGGTATGCCAGTAACATTCACTGAACATATTTCAAGTTGCTCCAAAGTTAGTCCATGAGTAAGTTTGGATTTTGGCAACATTGATATCTTTTGAGAAGTATTAACATTTGAATTAGAAATAATTGTATTAGTTTACCCTTTTTTTCAGGGGAGATACATTTTGAAAAGAACAAGTTAATCAGTAAATGACAGGATCTTTTACTACATCTTGATTTGAGGCTTCACTAAACTAGGTAGGCCCAGTCATTCCCCTCAAATATCCATATCCAAGTTTCCTATGGCAAGCAATGTGAGGTGCAGCCCACCTACCCCCACTCCTCTGATAGTATTCACTGGATACAAGTTCCCAAGTATCCTTTCTATCACAGGAGTGGGCAAACTACAGCCCAGGGGCCACATCCAACCCTTCAGATGTTTTAATCCAGCCCTTACGCTCCCACCAGGGAGCAGGGTTAGGGTCTTGCCCTGCTCTGCATATGCCACAGCTCCCAGAAGCAGAGGCATGTTCACCCTCCAACTCCTACACATAGGGGCAACCAGGGGTCTCCACATGCTGCCCCTGCAACCATGGCCAATGGGAGCTGCAGAGGCAGGGGCTACAGCCAGGTCAGTGCACAGAGCCATCTGACTGCCCCCCTGTGTAGGAGCCAGAGGGGGAACATGCCACTGCTTCCAGGAGCTGCATGAGGTAAGTGCCACCTGGAACCTGCACCCCTAATCCCCCTTCCCCCGAGCACCCTCCTGCACCCCCTAACCCCCAGAGCCTGCTCCTGCACCCTGAACTCATTTTTGACCACAGCCCACACCTCCAATTTCATGAGCATTCATTGCCCATCATACAATTTCCAGATGTGGCCAGTGGGCCAAAAAGTTTGCCCACCCCTGTTCTATCAGCTCAAAGTTGATTTTATTGCTACAGAATCTGCCATACTCCTTTTTTCAAAACACACTAAGGCCCAGCTGTACATTTTACAGCATCAGAATAAGTATTCATAGCATAGGTGCATCACACTTAGGTTTAGAGCTAACCTGATTTAAGGTATAAACAGCTTTCTAATGTCAATGACAAGTTCAAAATTAATTAAAGCAGAGCCCTGCAGCAGGAAAAATTGTGTTTAAATGCTTTTACATATAATATAAAAACTTTTTTTTTTTTTTAGTAACAGCAGGGAATCTCTCTTGCAGGATCTAAGATTTTTGTGGATAGGAGCAGGATGAAAATGCAGGACCAGGTGGGAGTGAGTTGCAGGGCAGGACAGGAGTGAGATTAAAAATGTCCCATGCAGTGCTCTACTTGGCAATAAATTGCCCATTATTTTAGTTTCTTGCTGATTTAATACAATACCACTATTAAGCAAAAGCTTTTCATGAAAATCTTGCAGTACAAGGACAAATAAGCTATTACAGGTATGTGGGAATGAAAAGGGTAAAATTCACACAATTTACCTACAATTGGTATTTATCTGTTGAATCAAATTACATTTAAAGCACTAAGGAACCCAAAAACTTGACAGCAAGTGAGAAAACAATATTAAGGCTACAGTACGTTCAGCAGGCTATAAGACATTAAAGAATTCATATACAGATATATGGTTTGAACTGATTTCAAAGACAATTTTAAAAATTCATTAAAATATTCATTTATTAACAATATATTTACACATTTTCCAGCTCTCAGTCAACCATGATGAATGTTCAAAGTTAAAAAACCAGTAAGCAGTAACCACAAGATGAAAACATTTTAAACTATACCTTATACACAATTTATACAAAGGAATACTTGTTTAAATAATACAACTGGACACAAAAATATACATTTTTAGAGAAATTCACATCAGTAACTGTATAAAGCTCTCTCCCCTGTACTAGGGTCCTGAAAATTTAGGACTAAAACATTAGCTCTGTAAAAGTAAAAAGTTACTAGCCAGTCTTGAAAGGCCACTATATAGCACACTGACATTTTCAAGGCTATCAGCTTATATTTCAGTTTGTGTATTCAAGTTTTGAGGTCCTTCTGATTACGCAAACATCAGAAATAGTGGTATAAACTGTATTTGAGAAAGCAGAGTTTTAGAGCCAATATTAAAATCTTGTAGGCGCAAAAGACCCACTAATTTAAATACTAACTGTTTGATACTATCTTGTACTCCAAAAATTAGGAAGAATTAAAGTAATGCACTTACACACAACTTTTACTGTTTAGCAAGTGTGCTCACCACGTGATTTTGTATTAGTATAAACTTAAAATAAAACCTCCCATACAGTGATTTTAAAATGAAACCAATTCACCTTTTCCTTACTTGAGTGCATTTACATTAAGGCTTTGTACTATCTGACCCAAAATTTTACAACATAAAATGAATGGGTCCACAAATATGCTAGTATGTCTCATTGAGACTTAGCATGAAGAGAATTAAAGCTTTACACCTTAAGGAAATGGACACAGGGACACATGCTGATACCTTGAATATGTTTTCCTTTTTGTCTCAGAACTAGGATGAAAAGGTTAATTATATTAATAGTATGAGACCAGTGCTTAGTTTGTTCTTTTTAAAAAGTTAATTTAATTGTAACATCTTTGGAGAAATTTCCAGTTCCTGTCTGTAGTTCCTACAAATTTCATGCAGAAAGATACATTTCTTAAGATAATGTTAAGAAATTACATTTTTTATGTAAATGGAATGTGTATCCAGAACTGGAAACAAGACCTATGAAATACAAAAACGTTTTTCTGGATTCTGTCGTCATACATTTGTGTCTTGCAATAAAGGTTCTTTGGCCTCGCCAGGGGCCTGTGGACTGTGTGGATGACCATGACTGCCACTGTGTTTTTTCCAATTGCTGGACCGTGCATTTAGATTGGCGTGTTCAGGAATAAACAAGGCAACAAGCAAAGCCAGCAGCACAGAGCATGCTCCAAACAAGAAAGGGGGTCCAGGAATTATGGAGTTCTGAAAACAACAAAAACACTTATTTTCTAGAGGAACCATTAAGTAAATCCATAGTTCACAGACACTGGTTGGTTCACATCAGGCTCTGTACTTAAAAATAAACATATTTTACAATTTCATTAGTTTAGGGCACAATACTCTTAATGAGTGGGCTATTTCAATACCCAGCCCTAGTAAACCTTATTCATAGATGAATGATAGTCATTCTCAAAGGATGAGGGAGGAAACCCAGAAGAGGAGAAACCTATTAGATGAGTTTCTCTTTGGGTGTTTTTTAAACTGCAGAATTCTCTCTTCTAACTTCACAGGAAATGTGCCACTGCCTAGTTGTCTTACCTGCCAGAAATACAGACTTATAGAATCAAACAGCTGAACTGCTATTTCCAGCCATGTAATTAAAACTCACTGTAGCTACAAGATGAAGTATAGGGCTGGTCTTCACTGCCCTGTTAACCTGAGGTATAACTCAAGCTTTGTCCCTAGCCCAGCTCCTTTGAAACATACACAAATCTCTAGCTTGCTAACCCATCAACATTAACAGCCACATTTAAACAGGAAAAGCCAAGGTACTAACTACTATTTAAAAAGTTAACCAAGACTGTGAATTAAACAGAAAATACAAAAGCAGAAGACTACCTCCTTCACCCGTCTATATTCTGTGGTAGACATTACAATGGTGCAGTGTTCACAGACCTAGACACCATAAGAAGGCATTTAACTATACAAAAGGGACTATGATCTAACTCGCTCTGCTTATTTTCTGTCTCAGCCAGAAAGTTACTTTATTTACAGGATTTCATTCTATGGTTTTACTCTTTTCATTCATGCACTCGTGATTTAAGCATGAATACTTCAAGTAAATTGAGTAAACCAACCCCCACCCCCCACCCCCGCTCCAGTCAAGTGTAAATAAAGGACAACAAGATCTTCAAGCTTTGTCTTTCACCACACCATCAAAAAGACTGGCCTACTTGTAGACTTATTTTGCAGCAGTAAATTTTAGATAATTTATTTTTAAAAATAATAACCTATAGCTGGAAGGACCAGAACTGGCACTCAATTGCTTCCAAGGAACGAAGAAGTGCATAGGCTGGTATCTGACCATAATGGTAGTTTCTGCCTCCTTTTAGGCAGAGACATCCACAGGCCAGAACGTTTTCCAATGTCAGATAAAGAGGAGAAAGTGGCAAGGCCTGACAAGAAGCGTGCCACAAAGTATGAAAAGAGCAAAGCATATTCAGCTTTTTAGTATCCAATCTAAATCATGTGTTTTAAAATATTCAATAGACTTAAGATACAATTTTGGGCACAGTAGTACCAGAAAAAAATATTGACAAGTTGAAGAAAATTTAGAGAAAAGCAGAAGTTAACAGGCAAGAGAGACCAGCATACAAGGAAAGAATCAAGAGATGTGTAACTTGGTCAGAAGACGGAGAATAGGAAAGTGTTTAAAAACATGAACCAACTTCTTTTTAGGGTGATCCAAAGGAGCAATGGGATTGATCAATCAATGGAAAATTTAGGCTCAATATCAAGAGGATTGTCTTAATTGCAAGAGTTATTAGACAGGTCAAGAGTCTCACAATAGAAGTGGCTTGAGAAGTCCCTTTGCTTGATTCATTTAAAGCCGGACTGTCTAAAGCACTGTAGAATGTGTCACAGGGCAGCGAGATGAACTAGAATATCCAATTTATTCCCCCTCCACCCCTTCCAAGGTCTAGGACAGAGGTTCTCAAACTGTGGTCCACGGACCACCAGTGGTCCGCAAGCTCCATTCAGGTGGTCCAAGGATAGTTCCCGCTAAGATGCGTGCTTGGGTGGCTACACACAAGAGAATGAAGGGCCACCCACTTAATTAGTGGAGCTGCACAGGCGTGACTCCACTAATTAGGTGCCTGGACCCTGGAGAAGATGCATATGTAAGGTGAGGCAGTGGCCGGGGGGGGGGGAGGGGAAGGAATTTGGGACATGCAGGGCTGCGACGGCCAGAGAAAAAGGCGACTTTCCCCAACTCGGGGGCTGCCGCGACGGGGGAGAGACCCCTCTCCATCCCAGCCCCAGCTCGGGGGCTGCCGTGGTGGGAGAGAGAGGGCACATCCAATGCATTAGAAAGGTAAGACTACTGATATTAAAATGAGTTGTGTTTTTTTTAATATAGCACTTTTATCCAAAGTGCTTTACAATAGTTAGCTAATGGTACAAACAACATTTGGAAAGGTCATTAAGTGGTCTGCTGAGACCCTCAACAATTTTCAAGTGGTCTGCGAAAAAAAAAAAAAGTTGAGAACCACTGGTCTAGGATTGATCTTTGCTGCATTTCTTGTAACTTATAAATAAATAGGAACAATACCTGTTCTGAATGGTGTTGTGTGGCCACGTTACCTCCCAATTCAGTTTCAGTCATTGGGAGTTCATTCAATTCTACATGGAATATGTAGAATATAAAACCATAAAGTGCTGGTCCCAAACCATTACACAATCCTCGAATTCCTGTTATCATCCCTTGAACAACTCCTAAAGAAAAAGGCATTCCATGAAATTAAATGTGTATACAATGAAGACTTTAAAATGCTTTTTGGCAATTGTCTAACATGCAATGGAGCCGGATTCACTTTTTCCCCATGCTGGTGTAAACTAGGAGTAACTTCACTAAAATCAATTGGGATACACCACTGTAAGACTGATGTGAGAGGAGAATCATGCCTACACCAGAACCAAAACAATGAGGAACATTGGGCAAGACAAACTTTATGTTTTAGTCAGAGCACAGCATTTCCTATGCCATACTGACCAAGACTATAAAATCTGGTATGTTGTCTGACAGCTATGTGTCATGCTTCAGAGAAAAGCAAAAACATATTACTGGGGCTCCTAGACACTACAGTAATAAAAAAATGCACCTGAAGAATTGAGTAAATCCATGCATAGTGGGAGAGAAGAAGAATTGAAACATGATCAGCTGATGTACTGAATCAAGAGAAGTAGTGATGTAGTATTATGCTACCTTCAATGCATGGGTTTTCCCTATGCTAGACACACTCATTATTCATCTGCCTTGTTTGAAGAGTATAGCCCAGCTGCCTCCAAACAGTCCACAGGCCTTGAGAACTACCACTCTTCTACAGTGAAGTTAAAACTACACTAATGTTTCTCATTTACATTAACATACTATTATGTTGGCTAATTTGTCCTGCAAACTAGCATGGAGGGTTAAGGATAATCCTTGAGTACCAGTAAGACAGCATTGATACATCTGGTGCTAAGGAGGTCAGAATATCCCTATTTTGACCATTCCTTAAAATTAACAACAAGACACATAAAACATACCCTGTTGATCAGCATCAGCAGTTCGTGAAACTAGTGCACTTACTGCTGGGAACGTAATACTAGACATTGCTGCCACAGCCCCTGCTGCCCACATCATCCTGAAAAACATAAGTGTTCAGAGAAAGAATCAAGATAAGAATTCTGAATTTCTACCTTCCATATAACTCTTATTACAAAGTTTAGAAAGAACTGCACACACTACCCATGCAATAGAGAAGTCACAAGTTAATTATCATTGCTTGATTTCAGACCTATCAATTATTCTGAGTTTAACAAATGGTGTAAAATAATTTAAGAGATGATTAGAAAAGTCCCCAATCCTTGCAAAATCCTGATGCTTGCTGGGATGCATTGATCATGTATTTTGTAAACTCTCCTCCCAAATTAAGAGGAGGTGAACATCCAAAAAGCGAACTTAACTTAGTTTTCCCCGTTAGGTCACTGGTATGTTAGCATGTGTAAAGGGTGCAATCATGGGGTGTGGGGGGAGGGAGAAAGGAGTGCTACAATTGATGTAAACTGACATCTTGACAAGTCAATGCAGTCTACTACAAGCAACAAGACTACCCCCCACCCCCAAAAAAATTAAAAAAAAAAAAAAAAGAATTAAGAAAATCTGACTGTTAGAGGAAAGAGGACAAAGCATTTTTCAATGTTGTTTGGTGTCCATTTCCTTTTAGATAAAAATATCCATGAACAATTTTTGGTCTTATGAAGATTATTGGCACAAGAGATTGACGTTGTTTAGGTCAATCATACAGTACAATATCAAATTCTTGGTTTGGGATGGTTCACCAGGCAGTGTTTCTTTGACTGCACTAAGTATAAGCCAATTACATCTTTTAAAAAAGGTTCCATCTTAAGAGGAGGCAAAGGACGCGTTGCCTATAACCGCTCATGTAAAACTGATGCATGTAAACACACACACACACAAAACACCTTTGTGAATGTTTCTTTATTAAGTAGGAAGTAATTTAAAATCTTAGTATGTCAGTTCATTAATTCAACTAAAGTGAAATGTACGTACCAAGGCTCCGAGCCAAAACCATACCATGCAAGCTGTAATATTTGAAATCCCAGACCCAGTAAGATGGTGTTTTTATTTCCAATGGACCGCATAAGTAAACTCAAAACTACTGTCTGATGGGAAAAAGAATGTCATATTTTAATTGTGAATACTCATGTTATACAGCAATACATATAAAACGTTCACTAGTTTTGACAGAAGCAAAGTAAAGTTCTATGATGTAGTATTTTCTAGACAGACTGAAACATGTAATAATGGAGAGAGATATGTGAAGAGATTGTTACCGTGCTCTTGATGTGCAACAATTTAGATTTTCCTTGAGGAATCCATACACTGGGAATATTATTTAACCTGCCCTGATGACTTAAACAAGCTATTTTTCAACCCAAACTAAGCTTAAGGAGAAGATTGAATCAACTTCTAAGAGGTTTGGGAGTGTGGCAAAGGAAGGAATAAATTAAGGTTAAGGCACTAGACCAGGGGTCGGCAACCTACAGCACGCGAGCCAATTTTGAGTGGCACGCAGCTCCATGCTGCGGTCGCGGTCCTGGCCCCCAGCCCCACTCAGCCCCTCCACCCACCGTTCTCCCCTGCAGGGGCAGGAGGCAGAAGCTTGGTTCTGCAGCAGCCAAGCTTCCCCCAGCATGGTGCTTTGCTGCCCCTGCTCCAATCAGCTGATGGCCCTAGCAAGGGGGAAGGGGAAGAGCGCAGCATGCACACAGCTCCGTAGAAGATGCAGAGAGAGGTAGGGACGGAGCCTGGGGGCAGGGCGTGGAACAGGGCATATCCCTTCCAGCCCCCTGCCCTGAGCCGCTCAGGGCAGGGGGCTGGAAGCACCCCCACGAGCTGAGCACCCCAGCCTTCTGCCCTGCACCTCTCAGCCCTCTGCCCTGAACCCCCCCAACACACACCCAGCCTTCTGCCCTGCATCCCCACAGCCCCCAGCCCTCTACCCTGACCCTTAACCCCCCACACACCCCCAGCCTTCTCCCTGCACCCCCACGCCCCCAGCCCTCTGCCCTGAACCCCCCACACCCCAACACATCCCCCGCCCCCCCCCCCAGCCCTCTGCCCTGTCCCTTGAACCCCCCCCACCCCAGCCCTCTGCCCTGACCCCTGAAACACCACACACACACACACACACCCAGGTCTGGGGTCCCGGCCACAGGCCCTGCTCAGCCCGCTGCTGGCCTAGTGGAACAGAACTCCAGGCTGGCAGCGAGCTGAGCAGGCTGGTGGCATAAGATCAGCATTTTAATTTAATGTTAAATGACACTTCTTAAAAACATTTTGAAAACCTTGTTTACTTTACATACAATAGTTTAGTTATATAATATAGACTTCTAGAAAGAGACCTTCTAAAAACGTTAAAATGTATTACCGGCATGCGAAAGCTTAAATTAGAGTGAATAAATGAAGACTCGACACACCACTTCTGAAAGGTTGCCGACCCCTGCACTAGACTACAATGTGTGATGTGGATTATATTCCCAGTTCTGACAGATTTAAGGCAGTCTCAATGTCTGTGCATCACAGTTCTTCCACAAAATGGTGATATTTTTCTACTTCCCAGGATGGGAGAATGAATTGTTTATGAAATGGTCAGACATTAGGTGAAGGGGAAAAAAGGAAGCCATATAAAATGAGATCAGAATTCAAAGCATCTCTTTCCTTTTCTATTCTAACCTTCTGAAACCAGACAGACTGGGTTCCTGGAATTACAGGTACAGGGATTGTCATAATATTTAGCTCTCACTTGAACCCATTATATTAGTGAAATGTATAGATCAATAGTCACCTGTGCAATAATGGAGAGAATCCCAAGAACTGCTATAAAAGCTGCAACACTTTCAGGTGAAAATCCCATCATCTACATTAGAGAAGGAGTAATTTGATCATTAAACTTCAAATGTATATTGACACTTTCATGTTTTGTGACATCAGTGGAAAGAATAAATGGAGCAACCAGAAAAATGCTTAATCTGAAATAGAGGAAGACATCCCTGATTTTATTCAATCCCATAATCTATTGAAACCAACATTTATCTTGCATAAAATAAAGAGAAAGATCTAGTGCGGAACAGAAAATAACTTCTATAATGGAATATGGAACTTGAAAGAAAATTGACCCCATATTGTAAGAGACTAAAAATATTTTATCAGCTAACGAAAGCTAATTTTAACCACTGCAATGTAGTGGAACTTGTACTTCAAGGAATAATTCAAATGACTAAGAAACATGAGAAATATTTTGAGAACAGATTCATCTCTTTATTAACTATCAGTAACTAAAAGCCACTATCAACAGCCATTAATCATATTGACTACCCATATATTGCTGAAGTAATGTAACAAGTGCAAAGAATACTCCCTTCTATAAATTTATTTTTCCTTATCAGACATTTCTTCATATGCAGGTTCTTACCTGTCTGAGGTATAGGAAGAAGCTGGAATATTGACCTGCCTCCGGGAGGTAGGAAAGAAAGACCGTTATGCAGATTAGCAGCACTATGGAATCTTGACCCACTTTCTTTAGTGACTAGGACAAAAAAAAAAAGACAGCTATAAGGTCCAAAGAAAACATCTACTCTTCATCATTCATAAGCAATGATACACAAAATGAACACTGAAAGAGGCAGATGCCCTTTAATACATCCATCACTGTTAAAACATGTCCTTCAGCACATGCTAATCTGCATTTGCTAATCCCTGCTAAGCAGCAATTTAAAGTTACTCACACCCTTCCCCAATAAACCTAGGAACTCCTCAAACAATTTTTTTTAAAAACCCAAATCAGGGGATAATTACTATCAGTCCCATTCCTGACTCAAAAGCAGTACAAATCCAAATCTGCATATATCAAGCCACCACTCCATACTTAAACATTTAAATAGCTTACTGCAAAGGGATCAGCCTGTTCCCAAGAAATGGGTGCTCCCCATGATGCTGGCCTCATCTTCTCGGGCAGTGATTCCGGTACAGCAACAAGAATAAAACAAATATCCAACAAAGCTATAGCTGTAGCTAGGACCACTACCAAGCTGTTTCCATAGACTCGACCAAGGTAGGCACCAATAGCTGGGCTGGTAACTAAACTTGCTGCAAAAGTGGCTGAAACCTGTAACAGGCAAAAGTCAGTATGAGAATAAGTTTGCCAGTAAGGAAGATCAAACTTATCCAATCTTTTTTTCTGACTTCACTTTCAGCACCTTCACTTCCATAAACTTAGTTACAAATCACCCTAATCAGGTGGACAAGTTCTGAACTAATGTACAGTTCTTTTCTCTGGCACTGCAGCAGCAACCAGATTTCAGACATCTGAAGTTTTTAATGAAAAAAAAAATGTGGTTAAGTGGGGCAGCACTGTATAGCCTTGTGACTGTATGAAGCTTAATTGGACACATCAGAGGTCTGATGGGGGGGGGGGGGGGAAGACTCAGCATAACATTTTCTTTTGGGGTGGTATTAGAAACTATGCTTATTTGCACATCATCCACGGCTCTTAATAAATCACAGAGTTTACATTATATAGTAAAAGTTGCATATGCAAACAAAATGGAAAATAGCACCATCCTGACAACCAGAAAAGAATGGAGAGTAAAGATTATACAATGGCCATTTTAAATTTAAGCTGACAAGACATTCAACAGGAGATGCAGAACTGGATAGTAGAACCAAGTTTCCATTTGGAACAGTGTTTAAAAAAAAAAAAAAAAAACTGAGTGGCCAAAATAAGTTTATAGTGGAAAAGATATCAACTTTGAAAAGCTTGTGTCTCCTGCAGCAATATGACAAAGCTTCATTAAGAGAACTCTAGTTGTTGACCCTTACGAGGCTTAAAAGGTACAGAGGAATTAAGTACATACCAGCCCATAGGCCATGCTTCTTTCATGTTCTTGGGTTATATCTGCTACATAAGCAAACACCACTGAGAAAGTCACTGCAAAAACCCCAGAAACAGAGATAACAGCGAAATACCACCTGGGGACAAAAAGAAATCAGAAAAAGAATAGCTCAGTGGAGCTAAACATAACTAGCAGTGATTCACAAACTTCTGAAACGCTTCCAGACAGATTAAGGTATCTATGATTGTCCAACTTATTCCTGACAAGTAATTTAAATATTTATAAAGTCAGTATGCATGTGTCTTTATATGGTTATGTAATCTCTCCAGTGTGCACTGAGTGTATAACAGAATTACCTGCCATTCTACAAACAAACAAAAAAATGCTTTGCGGGTTAAATTAGGATAGTTCATTACAGATCCTCCAACATTAGTCTTAGCCGTGAGTCCACAGACTAGCAATTATTTCCATTCAAAATGCATGTTGCAAAATATAAACTGTTAAACAAATAGCCTATCACCCAGGAATAGGGATCAAAATGGAGAGACCACAAAAGACCTTAAGACTAGATAGCAACCTGAATTAGCACTGATAGAGGTCTGAGAGTCAACTGTTCATATTGTATCGGAAGCTAAGACCTTATCCTATGTTATTTCAGATTTATCTTCAGGAGCAGTACAAATTTGAGACAATTGTGAACTAGCCATTAGCCTAGGGACATTAGACTCATGAATGGAGGCGTATCAACAGACTACTAAAATTTCAGCTAGTCAAAATTTGCTGGATTCTAATATTTGATAAGCAAAACTATAATAAAAAGCTGCAGCTACTTTTTCAGTACCAGTTTTAATGTTACACACTAGTGCTTAAAGGTATATGCTAGTTCTGAAGACTATTTTCAATTCTTAGTGACTATTTACTTAGTACTGAAATGATTTTGCTGAAAATTACAGCCAAATAAAGATATGCAAGGATTAGAGAGACATTCTACGAAGGTACTGGGAAATATACTGTATAAAATTATACTCAACTATTAAGTTATTGACCCCCAAGAGGCTTAAAAGTACAAGCAATATATCAGCTCACAGGCCATACATCTTTCAAGTTCTTGGGCTCTCTGCTACATAAGCAACCACCACTAAAAAGTCACAAGTCACTCCAGTACTAATGACTAGCTTAGAAGCAAGCACGGGGCTAAAAGTCTGGAGATCCAAAATTCTAAGCCTGGCTTTGAGGCGTTCAGCAAGTCACTTCACCCTGTATCAGTTTCCCCAACTCTGCAACAGATTAGTACTTCTGCACCTACCTCACAGAGGTGCGCTAAGAATTAAACAACATCTGGTAAATTAACTGGAATACAAGTGCTATTATAAATGCTATGTTATTAATTACGTACAGCAAGAACACACTAAAGACAAAGCCATAAATAACTATGCTTGTTACTAACCATGGGCTGATCTTCATTAATGGAATTGGTGCACAAGTGAAAAATACTGTTAAGAGTAAGAAGGACTTTCGTCCCCAAACATCAGAGAGCGCACCTATGAGGGGGGCACTGAGAAACGATAACAAGCCCTGAAAAGTAAAAACAAATTTTAAATAAAAACAAAGAAATGAAAGAAAATAGAATAGTTGAAAGATTGTTAGAAACTGACTGATTTTGTTTTGCAGATTAATGATAAATGTTGGCTATATGGAACAATATGTCAAGCAATATCTTCTATGAGTATCCTTCATTCCCCTTTTCCACTCAGCAGCAATTGCCTGCAATTTGAATTTTACTATCCCACAGAAATTCAAAATGTGAAATCCAAATGCAGTCAACATGCAGCTTAATAAAATGCACTTTGCATTTTTATATGCTGAATTTAGGAGAGATACCATTTTTCAACACATTGAGGACATGTGGTCTAACAATCAGAGCAAAGGACTGGGTGTCAACAGGTATCTTGTATTCTTATGTACTGTGACACCAACTGATTGTGTGATCTTGGGCTATTCCACTGGCCTATTTATTCCTCAGTCAAACCAAGTAAAAATTTTAGCAAAAGCAAGATCTTATTAAAATTAAGTGCTGCATTTGAGCTCTCTGTGGTAAATTTACCCTCACACTTTATTCACAGCTTGAAAGCTATATTGGAAGGCTCTCCTTATTCCATTTAATAAAGCATCAGCACTCATGTACCCTTTATTGATTTATTTTAAATTGTACTCAATTATTGATTTAGACTGAATTTTCATCCTACCTTTACTCCTTGGATTAGGCCATTCATTAGAAATGTATGCTTTGGGAAGGTTTCATGTAACACCTATGAAAGAATTCTGTGCATTACATACTGCATTATCCATATTTCACAATACGGAATATGAATACAGACTCAAGGATTAATATATCTGAGGCATATTATACCAACAATTAATATAAATTACAGTAAAATCCACCATGAAATTCATAAATTCAACATCAATAATCTCATTGTTAAATAGTTCACTACAGACATTTACATAGTAGACTACACAATTTCTAATAGTAAATTATGCTATGCTTCTTACTTTCCAGAAATAAAGGCACCAGTGGATAAGCTATAATGTTAGCACTACCACTGCGGGTCAGTAAAACTAGGAAAGAACAATCTTCAAAATCAGTGTGTTTTCTCCACTTTTTACCACATAAGACTGGCGAAAATTTCATTAAGTTTGATAAAAGTATCATTCCTACTTCAATGAAGAGGAATACTGTTGTAGGATTTCCTTATTTAAGGAAAGTACACATCAATTAGGACATGCTGTACTTATGTAATAGACTGGCTCAGATACCAAATAAACACTACTTAAAAGGACTTCAATATCATGGAACACAAAACTAGTACCACAACAACACAGTAGATACTGCATGGTGGATGAATGTACTGCTCAGATGGCTTGAATACACTGTTTTTTTGCATACTAAAGCCTCAGCTACACCTACAAATTATATCAATCTAGGTTCAGAGCTGTGCAAATTTTGTGCCCTGTGCAACATAATTAGGTCAGCCTACCTACATCTACAATGGGCATTAGGTTGACTGAAGTGTTTACAAGATAGGAACATTAGATTAAGGCTAAACATACTTTTTTAACCTATAGATTTCAACACTGTAGCCATGTCACATACTCCCCCCAAACCATCACTTCCCTAACCAACAGAGCTATGCTGGCAAAACTTTTAAGTTTAACCCTAACCTTAATCTCTGTAAACCATGGTGCACAATTATGGCATATAAACAAGAACAAAAGTTAAAAATCTCCTTTCCTTATATTGCAGTTTATCAGGATACAATATCTGTCCATAGACTTTAGGGGTGGTATCTCACTTTATTTCAGAGAAGTTAAGTCATATCACTGACTGTAGCATAAATGAATTACTTAGGCAGGAGTGAAAACATGTTTACAAAAGAGAAAGTTTCTGCTTGCCATCACCTTGTTAATTACCAAAGGTTAGAAAGACAGTACAGACAAATTAAAAATAACTCAGTAAATATTGTGTAAGAATGACCAGGTTCAGTAATAATCCTTTAAGATCAAAGTCACAAAGTTCTTAAAATTGGGACTGGAATCCCACACATTCCTAGATCCTACTCTTGTGCTCAAGATAGCTGTGGGGGTGACAGGAATAGAAGGTTTGAGGTTTTTTTTTAAGTATTTCTTCTCAAAAGTGTGCAATTAGCATAGATTACATATGTTGATGTGGCTGATATCAATAAGCCCAACTCCACATGGATTGTTCAATCTTGACCACATTCAGTAACATAACACACAAGATGTTCTTCCAAGTGTGAAGTTCAGGCCAGCTCAATTCCACCCAAACTTTATTTTCAAGTTTAATGCTGTGATAATACTGCAATGAACTTAATATTTTAGCTTTTTTTTTTTTTTTTTTTTTTTTTTTTTTTAAACTTTTCATGCAATACAGAAGTTCATTAACCACATCACTTACCACCAAAGTAGGTGCTGTCAAAAGTCCCCAAGCAAAAAACTCCAAAAAAATCACTATGACAGCATGGTAGACACTAGGCGAACCTATTCCTTGAGGCTAAAACACAAAAACAAAAAAGTTGTTACTACAGAATATTTAAAAAGCTGCTTTATTCATGAGAAAGTTGTTTGAATGTTGGTTTATAAGCAAGACATTGTTAAGATGAAGTATGGCTCAAAACAAGCTGTTTCAGGAATCTGAATAACTGTCTTGCATATGGTGAAGCATAATGAATGACTGGAAGTGTCTTAAAAATCAGCACTGTACAAACTGCAATGCCAATTACCATAAACCTCCATGTATAGAGAAAACTCTGAGGAAAAATGACTTCCCTCTAACAAGATTCCACTATTTGAACTGAAACTCTTTTCTTGGGGAATTTCATATCTTTTTTCCCCTCAGGGAAGGAAACAATTCAGTTCACATAGCAATTAGAAGTCAAAAACCAAGATTTAATTATTTCAAAACTCGCTTATTTTCGCACTCAATGCCACATTCCAAATCCTGATTAACTGGCTTACCAACCAACTTTGGTTCTTACCAAACAGTGCTTCTATTAGTAAAAGCTTGTGTCTGACTAAATACAAAAGCTTGTTGAAATAAATTATCTAAAACCCACATGAAAGAAAATAAATTCACACAATGGAAAGCTCACCACAACTTTAACTTGAGACTAGTATTAGAAGTTTTTCCCCAAATGCTGGGGAAAACAACAAATAGACTCAATATGTACATCAAATGTGGGACAGAGTTAGAAATGTTTCTTTATATTAGTGTTGAGTTAAGCTAAAAGTGGCTTCCAGAAAAGGGAATATATGGAGATAGAAAGTTAAATGTGGAAGGGATTTGGGGTGGGGAGAGAAATCCTGATTAGGCTTAGATACTTTATTACATGCTACGTCAACTTGCCACAGTGCATTACTACCCATGCCAGGAAACACTGGAGAATTATTTCACAACAGAATGACATGAATGACCTGCAAATTAAAAATGCTACACAAGTGGACCTTTTTTTTTTTTAAAAAAGAGTCAAACCCTCTGCCTCAACACCTACTCTTTCAACCATTAAGTGAGACTGGAGAATGAAGAGACAATTCACATGCCTAGTGTGTTCATATGACTAAATACAAACAGACAAAGATTTGGATTTAACAGTGCTCAAATCTTATGAGCTGTTCTTGCAAAATTTCTGCCATCTTGAGATTTCTGCCACTCTAATTCAGCTATTCTTACAAGATTTTGGCTCCATCCAAGCCAGAAAAGTAAACTTTCTGGTTTTGCATCAGGTGAATTGTAACCAAAGCTATAGGAGCAGCTACTGGAACTGGTAAACTGCACTCACCACCCATTGAATTTGAACAGATTTGGAAAAAAGCTTTGTTTCGACCCATCTCTAATAAAAGCTTTATATTCTGTAATGTTTACTGGAAAACATGTTTCAGAGTACTTTTAGTACCATGGTTACTTCTGCCCTTTTCTTTTTCCTTCCCTAATTACCACACACAGGCCCAGCATATTCATAAATATTCTTTTGCTACACTTCTGTTTTCCAATGAGCAGAGATGACTTTACAATTTTGTAAAGGGGCCAGAGAGCAGCTTGAACTCACAGCACCACCCATGCTTGCAGGAGCTCCTCTAGGTTTCACTCCCATCACACCCTGATTACAGTACAGGATCCAAAGAGTAAACTTCTGTAACTACCACGGGCAACAAATATTTTTTTCCCTCCCAAGCTACAGATCAGCATCAGACTTGCTCCTGCACAATGGAGCCTCCCTCTCAGCTGCTATCTCTGCTTCCTCACTGTACCAGGGAGTAAAGCAACAGTTGGCAGAGTGGGGGTAAGAGAAGTAGTTACCGGCAGCTGCTCAGCAGACAACCACCTTACGACCCCGAGAGTCAGAGGTCAAGAGCTTTTCCAACATTTCTATTATGGGCAAGGCATGAAGAAATAACAGTTTCTCTCTACCCCACTGACACCTTATCTTGGGCAGGCGAGAGCAGGTCAAGGAAATAAATCAAGGACTGCATTGAAGAGCTTCACTGCTTACAGCAGTAAATGTTTTTAAAGAGATGGGGGAAGGTGACTACCCTTATCTGCCACTGCACAAGCCATACGATCATTTAGCTGGATCTTTGTGCTAAAACGATCAGCTATGAATTAGTGCTGAAATTTAAATCAATAGGCTTAAGCAGTAACAGACAACTGAGTTGACAGGAAGGGAGCTAACTTCTTAGAGCTACCATATCAGCTTCTCTGGCTACTGAATGAAAAGACAGTACTACATTTAGAATATTTTTGTTGTAACCACAAGTACAAGAAACTTAATTTATAAAAATGCAAGTTTTAAGATTCTGCAGAACCTTGACTGTCATGGGATTTGATTAATACATCAAGTAGGCCTGGAGTCTGAAAATGAATTACATAAAACACTGTAGTAGTATGCATCAACTAAGTGTGAACAAACTAAAGGAGAAAACACTAAATGCATTTCAAAACAGCAACAACATTTTTACATCTTCCACAACAGAGATGTATTTTAGCTACAAACATTAAAGCCTAAAGACAAAAGTGTAGCTAAATACTCAAGTTATAACTGGGATCTGACACTCATGGTAGAAGCAGATGTTCTTTGACATTATCTATTCCGAGCATGGCAGTTGTGTTGGGACAGGTGGTGCACTAGGCTGAACTACAGAAACCCCATCTGCCAGGTCAGATAGGTATCTTTCTAGTCCAAGAGGATTTTGTATTTTAGATCAAGCCAGCGATAAACTTATATGTGGATCATAGCTAGAAGATACTTCTACTGATACAACACTGTAAAAAACTCTAAAGCAAGGACAACTTCAAATGTACAATCATAAAAGCTGAGAATCCACTTGTTATTAATATAGTTTATAAACCAGAATAAGTTTAGAAGTAAATTACAAGAAAAAGATTTGAATTCTCCTGTTCTAACCCACCCTGTCATACCTAAGTATCATAGTTCAAATTTCCTTTCACCAGTGGGAATATATTGAGATATACCTATCTCAAAGAACTGGAAGGGACCCTGAAAGGTCATTAAGTCCAGCCCCCTGTCTTCACTAGCAGGACCAAGTACTGATTTTTGCCCTAGATCCCTAAGTGGCTCCCTCAAGGATTGAACTCACAACCCAGGGTTTAGCAGGCCAATGCTCAAACCACTGAGCTATCCCTCCCCCGCATTGTCTGAGAAGAATGAGTATTGTACATATGATATGAATTGCAATAAATCATTAGAACAGAATGAATTAAGGAGAGGGTCTGAACTACTATTATTGCCTTCCTTTGGTGAGTCTACATCACAAGTATTTTACTAAATGTATTTTGTATTTCATTTATTTGACTATGGCTATTTAACAACTGTACAAAGGAGGATAGCACTCCGATAAGATCTTTATCGCAGTTGTACAGGAAGTCTACCTGCAGTCACTGCTGTAAGCATCCTCTTAAATTTAATCAGGACTATGAGTTATAAGAAATCAGGTTTGACTGATGTTCTGCTATTACAGAGTACATAAGAAGCCACATTATTATTCCAAAAGACATTCCTACATATTGCCACCATACTCTAGTTTTTTACAGAAAATCTCGCTGAAATTAATGGTGTAGGTACCTCTGCACCTTGTTTAGGAAAGTATATACCCCCCACACTCTGAAAAGAGATTTGTGAATGTGCTTGGATGGGAAACCCAATCACAAAGCTAACATTGGGCTAGTGTAGCAGAACTGGAGAGGAGCACAGGGGAACCAGGGTAATAATGGTTTCAAATCACTAGGGATAAGCATATACTATAGTAGACCTACAGACCTACCCTATCATGCATTTGAGCCACTGACAATGAATTCTTGCAGAGAAAAGGACTACTGAGTTTCTTTGGGGCTAAAAAAATTTCAGAATGTAATGATTTTACCCCATAAGTAATTGATAAATTTAAATATGCATATTTAATTTTTTTTTTATTTCTACTGGTCCGCAAATCAGAGAAATTCAAGGCCCTTTCAGTTTACCTGTTCCCCAAACTATTTAGCATGTCAGGCAAATGAGGAATTGGGGAGGATGAGAATAGAACTGAGGGCTAATTTATGGATTTTTTTTTTTTTTTTATGTCTACAGCGTGATCCATGCATCTAACAGTTCTTGCTGCCATTATAAAGAACGTAGTCTAGTATAACAGCATACAGCCTCAACTGGTCATTAACTCACAAAAAATAAAAAGTCTGAATACTCTTTCCCTACCTGGGTTTGAGAATAGGCACATATTTCCACAAACAGATCACAAACCAATATCTGTGGTCTAATGACTTCCCAAACAGTTGCAGCCCTGTTTTTTACTCCATGTTTCCATACATTTGAACTCAATGTATTTTCAAATGGGCTTGCACTCAGCTTTTAATACCGGTAACTGACACTGAAGGCACTATTTAAGGTACAACTGGATGACACATTAAATCTTTCTCCTTATCCCTGGAGGCAGTTCATCCAAATGGAAATTAGAAGAATGGCACTTTTGTAATAACTCAATTTTTTTCCAATAAATTCTAATTTCACCAGTTGCATGAACTAGTGGAGCATAAAAAAGTTACTCTGTCTGTATTCACTCACTATATTAGTCCTGTAAAAAACGTATGTGCCTACATGTTTGTAATGCCATAAGTTTTTACTTACAAACAGTAATATTGGTCTTTCACAGTAGATATTTATCAGTCAAATTTGAACTTGCTTTGCCTCCAACCCTTAAGTAATCTAGACAGTAGCTCATCAAGTTGATGATGGCAGTTCTTGGCTGCTTATACAAAAGACCAGCAAACTGATGTTTTACCTTTATTTGAAGGACCTATCTTAAAAGCAATAATATTATTTTAATGAATTTTGAAAAGATACCTAAACTACACGAGTAAAGCAAGACATACATTGTTACAGTTATTTTGACCAAGTTATACCTCTCTCATAACCAAACTATGCTGCTTATAGATGTATTTTTTTAAAAGCATCTATGGCAACTTCATTCAATCACTAAGTATTCCAAGTTCTGTTAGATAAAAAACTATTTGTTGGGAAACATTTTCATCACACTTCCAGTGAACTGGAAAACCTTACAGTACTACTTTGATACAGAAGTTTGTCTCACACTTACCCACCTATTCTTTTTCAGAATATGGAAGCCGAAGAAGACAGAACAAAGACCAAAGGATCCCATGATGGCGATGCACACACTGTATGGGTAAAGCACATCACAGATGGGCTTTTCACCAACAGCAGAACCACATCCTACTTATTATACTCAGAACTCCCTGCTCTATTCTACAATTGTTTACTGCCTGCCATCATCCTAGGCCATTGTGAAACCAACTGCTGTCTGAAAAACGCACAGCAGTTTTCTAGGTGGTATTTCCTTTCAAGATTAAGAGTTTAAATATTATCTAATCCATAAATGCGGTAGACTTACACATATCTATGCAGAATGGTAAATGCATGGATTTAAGTAAAGTTACTTTATATTGAGTCTTGACACAAATGCTCATTACTCATAAACCTACTACTTGAGAGTAAAGGCAAATCACCATACTAGGTATAGTTTAAAAGTATTTCTTAAATAATCTAACAAATGATGACCAGATGGATGCCAATAAGATAGAGAGGAAACACTTGATAGCAAGGAAACCTATCATGAAATAATGGCAAAAAAAACCTGCACCAGCCCAGAATTCTTAATCCCACATGAGGCAGCAGCAAAGAACATAGTTTTAGTCCCTCCCACCCAAGGCTGCCAGCCAGCCCCACCAGGGAAAAAGTATCAGAAGTTCTTTGGGAACAAAATTCCTATGCCCAGTCCACGTGCTACCTTCAGAACACAGCATGGGCCCACCTCTGGTAGAAAGCAACCAGAGGGAGTGGAGGCCAAGTTAGGCCTCACGTAAAATGTTCATCTCTGACTGGACATCAGAGGCATGAGCCCTTGCAATAGAAGAGTTTATAGGGTAGCTTCTTCCTCACAGGTTCCAGGTAGCTCCACCTAGAGCAGGGCTTCTCAACCTTTTTCTTTCCGAGCCACCTCCCAACATGCTATAAAAATTCCATGGCCTACCTGTGCCACAACAACTGTTTTTCAATAGATTAAAAGCCAGGGCCAGAGTTAGAGGGTAGCAAGCAGAGCAGTAGCCTAGGGCCCCATGCCATAGGTGGCCTCGCAAAGTTAAGTTGCTCAGGGTTCGGCTTCAGCCTGGGCAGCAGGGCTCGGGACTCAGCTTTCTGCCCTGTGAGTCTAACGCTGGCCCTGCTCTCTGGTTGGTTTATTTCAGCAGACCCCTGAAACCTGCTTACAGCCCCCCCAGGAGTAACAGACTCCTGGCTGAGAACTGATGAAATAGAGGATCTTCCCACAAACTAGCAAGTAGAGACAATGTGGCATTGTCTCCTTCATTACCCCATTAGCTAGCGCCAAACTTCTATCCCAGGTTGACCTGTTTTAGGCACTGCCCTCAAGCCAGGACCTACCATACCAACAAGGGTTAACAATTTGATAATATTTAAAAAATAGGACACTTCAGGAGGCATGCTGGAATCCTCCCTGCACCTCTTTCCCTCCCCCCCCCCAAAACTCTGCCCCACCTCTTCCCTCAAGGCCCACCTCCATCCATTCCTCTCCTCCTCCCCCGCAGAAGAGACCCTCCTGTGGAACTTAGCTGGAAGCTGGAGCCGCCCAAGGCAAGTAGAAGGCAGCCCCAGTTGAGTGGAGCTGACACAGGTGATGACTGGTGCCTCTTCGCCTCCCCCACTCGCAGTAACCAGACTTTGAGGGTCCAGTCAGTAGATCTGACCAGACACTATCAGGTCCCCTTACTGACCAGACTTTCTGGCTGAAAACCAGGCAGCGGGCCACGCTGCTGCCAACCCCAAACTCCCTTACAGACCAGATAGATTCTCTGGGCACTTAGGCCTCAGGTGTCCACCTCACTGCGTTCGGCTTTTCAATGGCCCTCCCCCGGTCCGGGGTCTAGCTAGACTAACCTCACTTTGCTAGGTCCGCCCCTTTCCAGGCCCAGCTCACCGAACCCCAACGCAACATGTCTCATCGGCTCCGGGCCAACCCCCAGACCGCACTGCACCAGCCCCATAGCACTGCCCCATAGCAAAGGCCAATCCCCTACATACACCCGGGCCTCACCTCACCCCACGCTCCCTCCCCCTGCTTCACTGGCTTAACCCAGCGTCCCGCACTCCTCCAGCCAACACCTCAGCCGGACCCTCTCAGCCTGCCTCGCCCCGGCTGCCTTAGCACTCCCCTCCGCGCCACAACCAGCCCCCGTCACGCCCCGAAGCTGGCGCAGGCCCGTCCCCAGCCCCCCAGGCCTCACCGTGCCGCCGTCCTTAATGATGATCTTCTTGGCCAGCATGATGCTGCGGTTCACGGCCCGTTTCTTCTTCTTCCCCCCCTGGGTCATTTTACCATCCTAGGGCCCCGGGGGGGGGGAAGGGACACGTTTGGCGGCGAGCGGCGCGGGGCCTTCCCCAACAGCCAGGCCTTCGCTTCGCCGCTCAGCGCCAGCACCGCCGCCGCTCACGGACCACACGCCGCCATCTTGGGGGACAGCACCGGCCACACTCACATCACGCGATCCCCCGATTGGCTGAGTGGGGGCACGTGGGCACGGATACCCCGCCTCCTCACGAGCCGGAACGAGGCAGCAGGGCGGGAACGCCTGACGGTGGGCGAGCGCTCTCCAGCCCGCCAGCCGCTGGGGTTTCCCAGCTCTGCGATGCTCCAGGCCGGCGCCCCAACTCTCTGCCGCCGCTTCCGGGTGGAGGGACGGCGCTCAGCCCCCGCAGCGCCTCCCTGTCGCTCCCCACCGCTACCGAGGAGGGTTAACCTGCCCCAGGCAGGGACGACAGAGTGCCCCTCTCACCGGGCTCCCTGGGGCACGGGGCTTGCGCCCTCCCCGTGCAGCCCCAGCAGCTCGGCTGTAGCCTGTTGCTAAAAGCTGGGTAGTGCAGACAAGCCCTGCGGTTACCATAAACCGAAGGGGTTGGGCCAGCATAGCTCACAAGCGCTGAAGATTTTTGTCCCTCATCCCCACCACACCCGTGAGCCAGGACTGACTAAAGTGGCTCCAAGGTCCTTAGTCTGTTTAAAAGAGCGGCAAGCGGGGGCGGGTTTCATTGTCCTGATAGGCATGGAATGGTATCCTTTCCCCGTGGGACCAACCCAGGTTCCCATTAAGCTTGATTTGTGTATAACAGAGAAGGAGAACCACTACACTTATTTTTGGACATCATACTGTTGCATCACCCTACCCAAAGAACTCTGTGTAGCTCAAAAGCTTGTCTCACTTGTCAACACAAGTTGGTCCAATTACAAATACTGTATTTTCTCACCCTCTTTGCCCCAGTACCACTTACGACAGCAGACTCCACCGTCCATGGGATAGAAGAGCAATGGAATAGTATTGGCAAATTAACATTAAGAAATGGGGTTGAGACACCCATTAGGGAGGATGTTTAAGCTGGGTAGGAAATACTCATAATAGGTTTGGAAGTGTGGTTAAAGTTAACTAAACCCTTGTGTACAAATAGATTTTCTACTAGTACAACTGTGTTGGCAAGGCGGGGGGTGTATGATACTTAAAAAAAAAACAGAGACTGGTATAACTCAAGGTGGATGCAGTTATGCCCGTATTAATGGGCGTTAGGAGAAATCTAATAACTTAGTGGTGTAGCCTGAGCTGACAACTTAAGTAAAAAGAATACTAAAAGATTTCCAGGGAGTTGATTCTGATGTCACATAGAATCATAGATGAGGTTTCTTCCAACCCTAATCATAGATGAGGTTATCTAGTTCAACCCCCTGCTCAAAGCAGGACCAACCCCAACCAAATCATCCCAGACAGGGCTTTGTCAAGCCAGGCCTTAAAAACCTCTAAGGATGGAGATTCCACTACCTCCCTAGGTAACCCATTCCAGTGCTTCACCACCCTCCCAGTGAACTAGTTTTTCCTAATATCCAACCTAGACCTCCCCCACTACAACTTGAGACCATTGCTTCTTGTTCTATCGTCTGCCACCACTGAGAACAGCTCAGGTCCATCCTCTTTGGAACCCCACTTAGGTAGTTGAAGGCTGCTATCAAATCCCCCCTCACTCTTCTCTTCTGCAGACTAAATAAGTCCAGTTCCCCTCTCTCAGCGTCTTCTTGTAAGTCATGTTCCCCAGCCCCCTAATCATTTTCATTGCCCTCCGCTGAACTCTCTCCAATTTGTCCACATCCTTTCGGGGGGAGGGGCAAAAATGGACGCAGTACTCCAGATATGGCCTCAGCAGTGCCGAATAGAGGGGAATAATCACTTCCCTCGATCTGCTGGCAATGCACCTACTAATGCAGCCCAATATGCCATTAGCCACCTTGGCAACAAGGGTACACTGTTGACTCATATCCAGCTTCTTGTCCACTGTAATCCCCAGGTCCTTTTCTGCAGAACTGCCGCTTAGCCAGCCTGTAGCAGTACAAGGGATTCTTCGGTCCAAAATTGTCTGCACTTGTCCTTGTTGAACCTCATCAGATTTCTTTTGGGCCAATCCTCCAATTTGTCAAGGTCACTCTGGACCCTATCCCTCTCCTCCAGCGTATTTACCTCTCCCCACATCTTAGTGTTATCTGTGAACTTGCGAAGAGTGCAATCCATCCCATCATCCAGATCAATTAATGAAGATGTTGAACAAAACTGGCCCCAGGATTGACCCCTGGAGTACTCCGCTTGATACCAGCTGCCACCTAGACATCGAGCCCTTGATCACTACCCATTGAGACCGACGATCTATCCACTTCATAGTCAATTCATCCAATCCATACTTTTTTAACTTGCAGGCAAGAATACTTGGGGAGACTGTATCAAAAGCTTTGCTAAAGTCAAGGAATAACACATCCACCACTTTCCCCATATCCACAGAGTCAGTTATCTCATCATAGAAGGCAATGAGGTTGGTCAGGCATGACTTGCCCTTGGTGAATCCATGTGGACTGTTCCTGATCACCTTCCTATCCTCCAAGTGCTTCAAAATTGATTCCTTGAGGACCTACTTCATGATTTTTCCAGGGACTGAGATGAGGTTGACTGGTCTGTAGTTCCCTGGATTCTCCTTCTTCCCTTTTTTAAAGGTGGGCACTGTATTTGCTTTTTTCCAATCATCCGGGACCTCCCCTAATAGCCACGAGTTTTCAAAGATAATGGCTCTGCAGTCACATCAGCCAATTCCCTCAGCACCCTCAGATCTGGACCCATGGACTTGTGCATGTCCAGCTTTTCTAAATAGTCCTTAACCTGTTCTTTCACCACTGAGGGTTGTTCACCTCTTCCCCCATACTGTGCTGTCCAGTGCAGCAGTCTGGGAGATGACCTTGTCTGTGAAGACCAAGGCAAAAAAAAATATTGAGTACTTCAGCTTTTTCCACATCCTCTGTCACTAGGTTGCCTCCCCCATTCAGTAAGTGTCCCACACTTTCCCTGACCTTCTTGCTAACATACCTGTAGAAACCCTTCTTGTTACGTTTCACATCCCTTGCAAGCTGCAACTCCAGTTGTGCTTTGGCCTTCCTGACACCCCTTCATGCTTGGGAAATATTTTTATACTCCTCCCTAGTCATCTGTCCAAGTTTCCACTTCTTGTAAGCCTTCTTTCTGTATTTAAGCTTACTAAAGATTTCTCTGTTAAGCCAAGCTGGTCGCCTGCCATATTTGTTATTCTTTCTGCACAGGGGGATGGTTTGTTCCTGAGCCCTCAATAAGGCTTCTTTTAAAACCAGCCAGCTCTCTTGGACTCCTTTCCCCATAATATTGGCCTCCCAGGGGATCCTGCCCATCAGTTCCCTGAGGCAGTCAGTCTGCTTTTCTGAAGTCCAGGGTCTGAAGTCCATCTTATATGACAGGGATAAATCATGAATGCAACTTGGGCATCAGTTGTGATATGGGCTGCAACTGCAATAAAAAATAAGGTATTCAAAACTTTAACAAATGGAGGAGGATGGGGGTGCCGAAGACACTCCTTGCCCGTGGTGCCATTTGGTCTAGGGTCAGCTCTGGTGTATATAATCAATAATAAATAAATGGTGTAGGGAAGAGAGAATCCTGATGAGCTTCAACATGGTATTAGTCTGATCGCTCGTGAGATTAGAAAACCTACAATTAAAGCTGTCCCCACTTTACTGTAATTTGATGCCATAAATAATTAGGCTTTTAAAGCTTTATTCTCCCTTTGATTTACAGAGGTAACTGCCATTAACAGTAATGGATCTAGTGTGTGTCACACACTAAAGGGAGATTATGGACTCCTTAAGTCTTTCCGATGGATCTCTTTACTTAT
Organism: Trachemys scripta elegans; assembly: GCF_013100865.1. Lineage (NCBI taxonomy): Eukaryota > Metazoa > Chordata > Testudines > Emydidae > Trachemys > Trachemys scripta. The sequence goes on from NC_048305.1 coordinate 71,391,375, forward strand.
CTGGAGAGTGAATGTTTGTTAGATGCTTTGGCTGTACAAAGAGATATAATCATGCCAAAGCACAGAGACACCTTCTGCCTTCCAGTGTGCCTGAATTCCACTACAAAAGATAAAAATAAGGAAGGAACCATTTTCGTTCATTTGTTGAAAAACTGCAAAATTTTTATCAAAATGAATGTTTTCATTTTGGTGGAAAATCCATTGTTTCAGTCTAATGTTTTAGTAAAAAAAAAAAAAAACCCACCAGCCGTAGTGCTGATTTTGATATAACGGTCCTCTTTGCTCACTTGCCGGACATATAAAGCATCCCAAACCTTTCTGGGGCACATGCATCATTACCCTGGATACCTTTTTATAAATAATTGATGTTGCAGTACCCTTTATGCAGTGAAGTATACAGTAGTTCCCCCTTGTAATTTTATCCCATCTAGTTTACGGGCGGTAGGTGCTATTTTTATTTCTATAAATGCCCAATCCTTTAAGCAAAACAAACAAAAACATATAGTACTCAGGGCCGGCTCCAGGCACCAGCTTGGCAAGCAGGTGCTTGGGGCGGCCACTCCGGAGAGGGGAAACAGGTCCAGCTATTCAGCGGCAATTCGGTGGATGGTCCCTCACTCTGGCTCGGAGCGAAGGATCTTCCACCGCATTGCCGCCGCAGATCGCGATCGTGGCTTTTTTTTTTTTGGCTACTTGGGGCGGCCAAAACCTGGAGCCTGCCCTGTTAGTACTAAGCTATTTACCTCAATAACAGCCCTTGTCAAAATATCCACAGTTCCAAAATCTCTGGTTGGTTTTAATTTTATTTTCTAATGCAGATGTTAGATGGCAATGGAAACTAGCCCGTCCATTTCCTTTGAGGAATTAAAGGAATAGTGTTGCTATTATTTCTTTCCAATAATCTTTTAGCTTGACATTGTCAGCAAGTTCAATGTAACCTGAAAACAAAAGCCCAAGGGTGTTGTTTCAAAAAGCCCCTTTTTCAGTATACACTTTTACCATTTGAAAACAGATCAGAATGAACTGGAATCTTGTATCAGTCTCAGCGTAGAGGGTTTTTTACCTAACATACGAAGGAATGCAACGTTTTCCTAAATACATTGGACGTCGCCAACTATGTAAGCTTCAGTCTGAACAAGTTCTGAAAAAAAGGTTGATGTAGCAACCTGCAAGTAATAGTCCTAAAATAAAGTAGAAATGTCAGATCATGAAAGGTTAATGAACATTGATCTAAGCCAGCATTCCCCTTTCTGTGGTCCATGGACCTCTGATTGTTCACAGAGACGTGCTGTGTTCCAAAGTAGCAGCAGCTCCTGGAGATGCTCTTCTGTGTTGAAAACTTGGGTTGACAATGTCTGTACTGTGACGTGCAATGCTGCATGTCTACTGATTCCAGTTCACGATGTCCTGCCAACTCAACCTGGCTGGCTTGGGGCTGGCTCAGATTTTGGCCAGAACTATTTGTCTCAAACTTATAAAGAGTTCAGTGCAATGTGCTAGACGCTCAATCACTGTACCCATGTGCAAGCTGGTGGGCTCTCTCACCAGCCAGGGAAGGATCAGTCCCATACCAGCAGCTGGTTCAGGCCCTTGCCACAGGGCACAATTTATTGGTTAAGCACGAACTTAGGTAAAATATCAAAATAAAGTAGTTCCTCTGCCCAACAATGCTACAGTTCCCAGAGGCTTTTCCTGGCCCCTCTGGGTCATTGCACTAACCCAGGAACTCCTGTGGGAGCCTTCCTGCTCCCTGCAGTTCTCATTTATCAGGCCATCTGGGAGGCAGCTAATAACTGGGTTCTTTCCCTTGCTCCTTGCAGTTCACTCCCTCAACGAAGCTCTTGGTAGTCCTTCAACAAGGCTACCAGCTGACCCCTAGTCCCACCGCCTCAGATTAATCACAGGCAAAGCTTGGTCCATCTCCCCATAAATGTCACTCTGTGCCAGCACACAAAATGACCAGAATGGGAAAGAAGAAAGCACTGTTCTCTTGGCCTTACTGATTATCATGAAAGGAAACAGCTGTCCATTAGAGAAAAATAAGACAAAAGCCAAAGGAGAGATCAAGTCATCCCCTAAATGATAACTGGGGACAAACACATTGCACTCTGTTCTAGAACTGTTGTACGCTTGGCTTCAATACTGCTTTTAAGATTAAAGGTTTGTCATAACTATAAAGGGAAGGGTAACAGCTGTCCTGTGTACAGTACTATAAAATCCCTCCTGGCCAGAGACTCCACAATCCTTTGCCCTGTAAAGGGTTAAGAAGCTCAGGTAACCTGACTGGCATCTGACCCAAAGGACCAATAAGGGGACAAGATACTTTCAAATCTTGGGGGGGGAAGGCTTTTGTTTGTGCTCTTTGTTTTTGGGAGTGCGTTCGCTCTTGGGACTGAGAGGGACCAGACATCAATCCAGGTTCTCCCCATCTTTCTAAACAAGTCTCTCATATTTCAAACTTGTAAGTAAAAAGCCAGGCAAGGCGTCTTAGTTTTACTTTGTTTTCTCAACTTGTAAATGTACCTTTTACTAGAGTGTTTATCTTTGTTTGCTGTACTTTGAACCTAAGACTAGAGGGGAGTCCTCTGAGCTTTTTAAGTTTGATTACCCTGTAAAGTTATTTTCCATACTGATTTTACAGAGATGATTTTTACCTTTTTCTTTAATTAAAAAACCTTCTTTTTAAGAACCTGATTGATTTTTCCTTGTTTTAGATCCAAGGGGGTTGGATCTGTATTCACCAGGAGTTGGTGGGAGGAAGGAGGGGGAATGGTTAATTTCTCCTTGTTTTAGATCCCAGGGGGGTTGGAACTGTATTCACCCGGAGTTGGTGGGAGGAAGGAGGGGAATGGTTAATTTCTCCTTGTTTTAAGATCCAAGGGGTTTGGATCTGTATTCACCAGGGAATTGGTGAAGGTCTCTCAAGGCTTCCCAGGGAGGGAATCCATTGGGATGGTGGCAGCGGACCAGAGCTAAGCTGGTAGTTAAGCTTAGAAGTTTTCATGCAGGCCCCTACATTTGTACCCTAAAGTTCAAAGTGGGGATACAGCCCTGACAAGGTTATTTTGCTGATTTCCTATCTTAAATTAATCTTCCCCTGTGCTGACTATTGACAGAATGGAAATGACTGCCTAGGAAGGAGTACTGCGGAAAGGGATCTGGGGGTCATAGTGGATCACAAGCTAAATATGAGTCAACAGTGTAACACTGTTGCAAAAAAAGCAAATATCATTCTGGGATGTATTAGCAGGAGTATTGTAAGCAAGACATGAGAAGTAATTCTTCCGCTCTACTCCACGCTGATTAGGCCCAACTGGAGTATTGTGTCCAGTTCTGGGCGCCACATTTCAGGAAAGATGTGGACAAATTGGAGAAAGTCCAGAGAAGATCAACAAAAATGTTTAAATGTCTAGAGAACATGACCTATGAGGGAAGATTGAAAAAATTGGGTTTATTTAGTCTGGAGAAGAGAAGACTGAGAGGGGACATGGTAACAGTTTTCAAGTACATAAAAGGTTGTTACAAGGAGGAGGGAGAAAAATATTTTTTCTTAGCCTCTGAGGATAGGACAAGAAGCAGTGGGCTTAAATTGCAGCAAGGGCAGTTTAGGTTGGACATTAGGAAAAACTTCCTGTCAGAGTGGTTAAGCACTGGAATAAATTGCCTAGGGAGGTTGTGGAATCTCCATCATTGGGGATTTTTAAGAGCAGATTGGACAAACACCTGTCAGGGATGGTCTAGATAATACTTAGTCCTGCCTTGAGTGCAGGGGACTGGACTAGATGACCTCTCAAGGTCCCTTCCAGTTATATGATTCTCCACTCTGTAATGGGAGCATGATGGATTTTATCCATGTGTTATATCCACATTGTTTTCAAATACTCCTCTAAGCCAAAAACTCTCCAGGTTTCAATTTATTTAGTTTGAAATGGTCCATTTGGGAGAAGGCACTAGGCAATTACTTGCTCACAGAAGGAAAAGTGTGAAAGTATTAAATAAAAAATGAAAAAAAAAATGCCAAAAATGGTTATTGAAATTTAAACCATTAATGTAGGTGTTTCAAAAGAGCCTAAGTGAGCTAAGTCAATGGGAGTTAGGAGCCTAATTCCCTAAGGCACCTTAGAAAATCCCCTCCACCACCCTTTTACTAGTTATGTATTATTATTCAAATAGCAGAAAACTGAAGCAAGCACTTTGCAGAAATCAAGACTCCTACATGGAAGGGCTTCTAATCTGACCAGATAAAGAGATCTGAGATGCAACAGAAATCAAAGTGGTTAACTGTGATGTCAACTCTTCTCTGAATGGAGAGTAAGGTTTCTAGGATCATGGAAGATGTGTTTTAAGGAAAGATGTGCAGAAAAGGGTAGAGACATACTGGGCAAGGAGAGGAAGGGAAGTTCCAGTAATAGGGAGCATCAGAGAAGATGGCACAGAGACAAGAGTAGGCAAAGGAAGCAAAGGGGACACTTAGTTGTGTGACTGAGATGGAGCACAAGAGGAGCATGGTGTGCACTGTCATCCTGCTGCTTAGTGAATTAATACATTATTAAATTTACAATTTTGCCACTCTAAGAGTGGCATTCCGGCTCCACCTCATAATTGCCTTCAGAAAAGATCAGGATTATTATGATTCTTGCCTCAGCCAGATTTGTAATACCGTAGACCTGCTTTCTGAGTGGCAGGTAGGGACCCTAGGTTTTTCAGAAGCCATGTGTGAGCAGACACCTTTCCAAAAGTGCTCCACAAACATGGATCTGGGGTTTGGCTTCATTGACAAAATAGCAATAAAATAATAACGATCAGACCTTTCTTCCAGCTTCGGCTGCTCTTAGAGTTCTTTCCTCAGGACCACGCAGCCGACACACCAGATTCTCCCTCCCCTACAGAACCACTCCCACTGTACTTCCATTACTAAGGGCTCTCCACACCCACAAAGCAGGACTTTAAAAAGAGATTTTAAGGCTAGAAATGTTGAATCTGAACTTTTGATGAGCTTAAACTTAACCCAGACTTGATGTCTCTGTCTGAACTTTTAATCAAAGCTCTGACCTGCGAACTACTCATGACACCCCCCTCCCCTTAAGTAGCCATCTCCCCTTTTCTCTTTCTGAATTTACATTTTAACCTGTTTTATCCTGTAGTATCTTGATTGATTAATAGATCATAATGGTCATGTATAATCACTTTGTTTACTTCTGTGTATAAATATTGATGCTCANTCATGTCTGGGGCCACTGGCCCCACTGATCAATTCCTCCCCCTCCCTCTCAGCACCCCCTCCCTCCTGCTGTTCTGAGGCATGAAGGAGGCACTGGGAGGGAGGGGGAGGAGCGGGGATGGGGCAACGCTTGGGGTATGGGGTGGAAATAGGCGGGGAAAAGGAGGGGCAGGGGTGGAACAGGGGCGGGAAGAGGTGGTACAGGGATGGGGCCTTGGTGGAAGAGGAGCAATGGGGGCGGGGCTGGGGGCTGAGCAGGGGTTAAGCACCCCCAGGGAAAATTAGAAGCCAAGCCAGAGGTCCATGAAAATTTTTAAATCAAAATGGGGGTCCTCGGATTGTTAAAGCTTGAGAACCAGTGGCATAACAAATGCCAGATTGATCTGTCAATTGAAAAACAGTTGAACAAAAAAAGCAAACCAATTAAATTCTTCTAAATTATACCCATGAAAATAAGTTTAAAACCACCAAACAATTACATGTTCCCCAAACCAAAGAAAGGACGTCTAAGTCAGTGGATCTTGACATTTCCAGGCTACTGTACCCCTTTTTCAGGAGTCTGTTTGTCTTGTGTACCCCCATGTTTTACCTGAGTTGAAAAGTACTTGCTTACAAAATCAAACATAAAAATGCAAATATGTCACAGCAAACTATTACTGAAAAATTGCTTACTTTCTCATTTTTATCATGAAATATAAATATTGCACTTACGTTTCAGTGTATAATATACAGAGCAGTTTAAACAAGTGATTGTATGAAATTTCAGTTTGTATTGACTTCGCTAGTGCTTTTTATGTAGCCTGTTGTAAAACTAGGCAAATACCTAGGTGAGTTGATGTACTCCCTGGAAGGCCTCTGCGTAGCCCCAGGTGTCCACGTACCCCTGGTTGAGAACCACTGGTCTAAGTAACTGAAAAGCAAGTATAATGCCAAAACACAAGATCCATTTCATGAAGAGAAAGGAAACAAAAAGATAAAAAACACAGGACACAAGTTATTTTATAAAATTAAGAACTAGAACACTAATCTAACGATCTACCCACAGGTTTCAAAATTCTTGGTGACAGAGCAACTGTGTTGTACTTTGTCAAAAACAAATAAGTTTAATAAAGCTACAAGCAAACTTATTTGAATTCTCTGTGATAGAGCAGTTTTAATGGGCACTTGTGGATAGATTATGTCAATTTGTGAAGAAAATATTTTTTTTACCTCATGTTTTTCCCACCACTGAATTGCTGGTTTATTTAACTTGCAGGATAAATTCCATATATCAGTCGTTTTAAGCTATGATGCTTTTATTTTGTTCTAGCTGGCCTGACAGTTTACTGTTGCTGCACATGCTAGAGGTCCTAAGGTGATTTCCAAATACAGTATTAAATAAAATACTAGTAATTCCATAATGTGTGCCTTTCAAAAAACAAATGATCACACATTCATGTTGTTGTAAATGAATACTATGCTGTCACTTTATAAATATTAAAATAAAAGCTTGGTACTAAGTATACATAAGCTACCACATATCTATTCAAGTGACATCATCATAGGACCCAATCACATCAGCCATGCCATCAGGGGCTCATTCACCTGCACATCTACCAATGTGATATATGCCATCATGTGCCAGCAATGCCCCTCTGCCATGTACATTGGCCAAACCGGACAGTCTCTACGCAAAAGAATTAATGGACACAAATCTGACATCAGGAATCATAACATTCAAAAACCAGTAGGAGAACACTTTAACCTGTCTGGTCACTCAATGACAGACCTGCGGGAGGCAATTTTGCAATAGAAAAGCTTCAGAAACAGACTCCAACAAGAAACTGCTGAGCTTGAATTGATATGCAAACTAGATACAATCAATTTAGGCTTGACTAGAGACTGGGAATGGCTGAGCCATTACAAACATTGAATCTATCTCCCCATGTAAGTATTCTCACACTTCTTATCAAACTGTCTGTACTGGGCTATCTTGATTATCACTTCAAAAGTTTTTTTTCTCTTACTTAATTGGTCTCTCAGAGTTGGTAAGACAACTCCCACCTTTTCATGCTCTCTGTATATGTATATATATCTCCTCAATATATGTTCCATTCTATGCATCCGAAGAAGTGGGCTGTAGCCCACAAAAGCTTATGCTCAAATAAATTGGTTAGTCTCTAAGGTGCCACAAGTACTCCTGTTCTATAAGCTACCTAAATATACAAACTAAATTAATCAATCAACTATTCTAAAGAATGAAAAGATGGGTCAGAGTCTGTCTTAGACCTGGAAAGCTAGTCTGTGTGCTAAAAATTAGCTTTGGGATACATGTAAAGCACACCATGTCCCTGCTACATTCCAGGCTTCTGAATGCTCTGCAATGGCCATGGTTCTGCAATTCCTGTACTTTCTCCACAGGAATGGATGGCCAGTGGATCCACAGTTGCATGTCATCCTACCTGGCTCTGAAACTATTCCTGTGAGAAAGTGTAACTGTGCCCTCCAGACAGCATTGCTTCACACACGAGATGCAGACAACCTGTGTAACCTCAGAAAATCCTCCCCTATTCCTTTCCACAGCAACCACATTAGTTCCATGTATCTCAGGAACAGGATATGCACCTTAATGCAGCAGAGAGATGTTTTCCAAAGCCTGGAGGTGACCTATTTTATTCACAGTGTCAAATGTGTCTGTTCCTCCCTTTAAACTGATGCTTGTTGCGATATTGGTCCAGCCCTGGGTGAAAGAGCAAGACTGGATTTCTTACAACAGACCCTGCCAATCACTGTCGGTATGACAACGCAGTGCCTTTTGACTCCAGTTCCTCCCCCAATACACTTTCCCTTGCTTTTCTTCAAATTGAAAGAAGTTTCTCAATGGATTCTCAACAGTAGTCACTTGCTAATTACAACTGCTATAAATATCATGAAATTGAGGATATTATTGTCCTGGCCAAGTTCCAATTCAGGTAACTGTATTCCAACTACATAAATTTCTTATGTGATTTCAAGAAGATAAGGCATCCTTCACTTCCTGTCCTAAACTGCTATGTAAGTATTGCTGTGCACGGTTAGTTACCACCCTTTACCTTAGCAGTGTATTTCAGTGAAGAGATCCAGTTTGTAAATCACTTTATGATAAACTATAAGATAGGTTTTGAAGGTATGATATTCCTTGATCTGGAGATCAGAGAGCATAACAATTATCCATAGATCTTAGAGCCGATAGTATCTCTAGTTCAACCACTTGCATACATTTTGGGAGTCCTCTATTCCAGGGGTTCTCAAACTGGGGGTCAGGACCCCTCCGGGGGTCGCAAGATTATTCCATGGGGAGTCGCAAGCTGTCAATCTCCACCCCAAACCTCGCTTTGCCTTCAGCATTTATAATGGTGTTAAATATATAAAAAAGTATTTTTAATTTATAAGGGGGGGTTGCACTCAGAGACTTGCTATGTGAAAGGTGTCACCAGTAAAAAAGTTTGAGAGCCGCTGCTCTATTCTATTTCCCTAGTAGTAAATACAAAAGTTCGATTAAAGTCAAATCCATATCATTACCTAGAAAAAAAGCATTATTCTTACCTGCTGGAAATAAGAATGATTTTTGCCCTCTCCATTATAATAGTTTACTTTAAAATCTCATGGCATTTTACAGCATTTTCTGTGAAATTCTCTATTAGTCCATCACTAAAACATTTTGGAAAACTGGTTGCAATACTTTGGTAAACATTTTTAAAAACTCTTCTGTCATAACTATTTTAAAATCTGCTGACCCGTACATGTGTGACATTAAATACTTTGATTTTCACTATCTGTGATGCTACAGGTAAGGGACTGTCAACATTTCTATTAAAAATTTATACTTTCACAAGTATAATACTTAGATGAGGAGTCACTCCACATTAATACTTGTCATAAGAGATCTTATGAAAACAATTTATTTTTAAGCCCTTGGGGGGGGACTTGGAGGGGGGAACAGTATGAGTGGAACAAACAGGTATATGTAAATAATTTAGCAAGAGATTTGTCCATAACATGGTCTAATTGTTTTTGGTATTTTTAGGTAAAAAAGGATAATATATGTTATTTATCTATCACCCAATAACTATTCCCCGGGATTTTCTTGTTTACTATAATTAGCATGTTTCCTAATTATGTAATTCTAACACTAGACTGAATAGCTACAGAAGACTCATTTAGTCTATTGATTCAGACACACCGGAAACAAAAAAAATCTCTAAGCAAGTCATTATATACAAATGTACTGAAATAGCCTTGGAGGAGTTCTTATGAGTTAACACCGATTTAAAAAAACCTTTGTAATATGGTACATTACAGTATATACATTATATACCATAATGGATCCAAAACAAGTTGTAAAAGATAACAATAATTTAAAACATTTATTTGTTAAGGTTTAAAAAAAAATTTAAAAAATCACAATTTAAAAAAAAATCTCCAAAGGAAACAAACCATAAAAGCTACTTTAAGGTAATACTAAGAAGTTGATTTATATCAATAGGGATAAAGGAATGAATGTTATCCAAGCAAGCACTCCATCTTTAACACCAATGCTATTGTGCCGGGTAATTGCTGGAATCTATGGTGTGTGTTCATGTAGAGTTATTAGATTGCTTATAATACTAGTGACCACCTTAGTTAAGGTTGGAATGTATAGCCCTAACTGAATTTCTTTCTTTTACAGATTTAGGTCAGAACCTTGACCTTATAAGAACTTTATATAGTTAAGCAACAGAATTCAGATTTCTGTTTATTAAAATCAGCCTTCCATAAATATAAAAATCTTGGATATGTGTGAAAATGTCTTTCAATCACAGTCTTCACAGCTTTAATAAGGAACCCCTAATCAAAACCATTATATTCAATTTGATCTCTATAGACAAACAGTTAAAAACATTTACTAACATTAAATATAATCAATTTGCAAAAACAGATACAGTCTGACAAATATTGTCATGTGCTCTTGCAAAGAGTGCATAGGATATATTTCTGCAGCAATCAAAACAGTAAAATCATCTAATATTAACTCAAGTTCAAGCTGTAAACATTCCTAATTGTAGTTACTTGGAAACTTTTGTTCCTTTCAAGTTTTTATTAGCAACTTGCACTAGGCTTTCCCCTTTAATTTTTTTCATCAGCTTTACATACATTATTTTCTGTCTTTAAAACCTTTGGTTCTCCAAAACCATTAACATGTTCTTGCTCAGATTCAGTGTAGTGATCCTTTCCTTCCAGTGCATGATGAAATCTTCCATACAGAATTCTTGTTGAGGTCCCTAATGCACAGTCTTGAGAAACAGGCTGATAACGAAATCTGCTATGCCTTGATAGGATTTCCTGCAGGTTTTGGATCATAACCATATAGGAATGTAGCTGCTATCACAAGAATGGCTCCAAAGAAAAAGACACTGAATGGAACAGGTGGGGGGAGGGGGGGGAGGAAAGTAACCCTTTTCAGTCAGTACAATTGTATTTATGTTATCTAGTCAGAAGAAATGACATTCATTCTCTACATTATTTCTAGTGGGGGAAAATATGTTTCTTCAATTTGTAATGAACTGGCAACTTACTCATCTATTATTTTTAAACTATGAGAATAGGGAGAGATGGAAAGGAACTAAGAAGCCTGAACCTATCAACAGTGAAGTCAAAAACATGATATTTCACTGAAGTATGCCAAAGATTAAACAGTATTGTCTTTTCATGAAGCAATTGCCAAAGGATAATCAGTCTAGCTGCATATTCTTAGTCCCTTTTGTCTCCCCATCTACAATACATAAGCATGCAAAACTAACCACAGTAGTTATATTTGTTTGCTGTCCAACCATGTTTTAACATAGTTTTGCCAGTCCTTGTGCAATGTGTCAAACAGTGTTAAAGTTTTTCTGTATTAGAGACCTAAGCTAGGATATGTTTATTTTAAACCCTGTTATGGGAGACAATGTGCCGAATCATATCAGAACACAGATGAGCAGCAACCAGATTGTTGTTGTTACATTTAAACTGGCTCTTGGGTAGATAGGGGTTAACTGTTGTAATATGGTGTTTATGTAAACATACCCACTATATATTTTATATTACATATACATACAGACAGACATCTTTTTTATGAAGTACTGGTACTCAAATACTATAGGGAGACTTTACAATTTTCTAGATAGAGAAACGTTTGAAATGCAGTATCTAAGCTCAAAGATAGTATATAAATATTTAAAAAACATTACCTTGGAGATGTGTAAAGTTTTGATAATATGTTCAGAAAAATCAAATTATGTAGTATTTTGGCAGTGCACTTCAAATTACAGTGGTGCACTACATTACAGTCCAGCTAATAATTTATTTAGCCTGCTGATAGGCATACACAGTTATGTACTTTACACCATTATCCCACTTAGAAATGTTCACAGAAAATGGAGAAACCACCTAAAAATTTCTCTTCAGAGATGTATAGTATTTGGCACCCAACCAGCAACATAATAAAGACAAACACTGGCTTACAACTGAAGTTTTGAATCCTGCTTATGGGCTGAATTGCATTTAATTATTTACTCAAGTTTCCATTATAAACCACATTTGTCAGGATCTGATAAGTTAACTATTAAAATGTATTTCTGGCTGAAACTTAACATATCAGTCCTCTGACTACATTTTAAAATTTGTTTTTATTTGGTAAAATAAGTGTCAGCTTCTTATAAATTGATAGCAAAACTCTAAAATGTGCAAGAGTTTGGTTTGGTTGTTTGTTTTTTGTGGCCTTATAATTGCCTTATTTCATTTTTAGACATTTTGGAAAATATTAACAACAGAATGCAACTTACCTTTTTAAACATTACAAATAATTCTAGTTTGCTTTGGAAAGAAACTTCTGCACATCGCAAACAACTACTTTTCAAAACTATTTTCCACTCAGAATCTTTAGTCCATTCTGAATAATGTAGATCCATTACAAATATGTGCAAAGTCCCATTAACTTAACTGAAATTTGGCGGAATATTGCCACAATGATGTGTTGCAGTATTAAAAGCCATTATAGCACAATTTATCAATGTACAAGAAGGGCAGTATACAAGACCTTACAAAATCTGAAGAATCATAAGGTCAAATTACATTGTATTAAGTCTAGAGGGTCTTGGAATTTGTGTCTTTTTTTAAATAAAATTCTGCATTAAAACACACAATATTGTTTTTGGGAAAAAAATAATCAACAAACAAAAAGAAACTCAGGAGACCTGGATTATTCCTGGCTCTGCCACTGGCCTTGGGTAAGTCATTTCACCATCCCATGTCCCAGGTTCCCCATCTGTATAATGGGGATAATGGTACTTACCTCCTTTGTAAAGCACTATGTAAGAACTAGGTATTATTACTAAACCATGACTCATCTTATCCCAAGGAACATGAGATATAGCCAATGAAGGGGGGAGGACAGGTAATACTGTTGTGACAATCTTGGGGATTGGTATGCTGCTCTAAAGGGGAACAAAAGCGACACCGAGCATGGAGAGGCAACAGTAGTCAGTCTGAAGAACCGGGGAGAGTGAAGAACCGCCATCGAGGAGCACAGTTTGGACATTGGTGCTGCAATGCACAGAGCAGGGGTCGGCAACGTTCGGCACGCGGCTCGCCAAGGTAAGCACCCAGGTGGGCCGGGCCAGTTTTATTTACCTGCTGACACGGCAGGTTCGGTCGATCGCGGCCCCCACTGGCCATGGTTCGCCGTCCCGGGCCAATGGGGGCGGCGAGAAGCCGCGGCCAACACATCGCTCGCTTGCACTGCTTCTTGACTCCCCCATTGGCCTGGGACAGTGAACCGCGGCCAGTGGGGGCCGCGATTGGCCGAACCTGATGCGTCAGCAGGTAAATAAAACTGGTCCGGCCCGCCAGGGTGCTTACCCTGGCGAGCAGCGTGCCGAACGTTGCTGACCCCTGGCATATAGGCTACTAAGTTCAGAGAAGTCCCAGGCCCTGGAGAAAAGTAAGCAGTAGAAGTAAAGTGTAAAATTGGGAATGGGGAAAGGACAGACATTTTGGAGGGATAAGATAAAAACTGAGGACCTGGTGGGATAGAACCAGCTAAAGAGAAAAACAAACAAAAAAGTGGAACAAGATAAAGATAAGATAAAGAAAGGACAAACTAAAAAAAGGGGGTGGGAGGACAGGCAGAGAGAAACCACATACATGAACAAAGGTTTGGGGATGCTGAAATAACAGGGGGTGGCAAACAGGCAAGAGAGAGGAAGGAAAAGAGCAAGCTAAAAAGCATGTGGGTTGGGAATTGGGAGCAATCAGGGCAGAGTACTTCGAGAAAAACAGAAGAAGGAAGTTCATTTCTACCAGGGCCAGCTCCAGGGATTTTGCTGCCCCAAGCGGCGGGGGGTGGGAGGTGGGGGGGCAGGGCGGAGGGGAAAGCGGCGATCGGCGGCAGCTCTACCGTGCCGCTTAATTCCTCAGCGGCAATTCGGCGGCAGGTCCTTCCCTCAGAGAGGGACTGAGGGACCCGTCGCTGAATTGCCGCCGAAGATCCGGACGTGCCGCCCCTCTCCGTTGGCCGCTCCAAGCACCTGCTTGCTGGGCTGGTGCCGGCCCTGATTTCTACATCACTTCCTGGGCTCTGGTTGGAGAGCTCTCAGAGAAAACATAATATTGTCACCTATACTTCAATACTTGAGCAAAATGTAATGAACTATCATGTTATTAAATGAAGTTCAGAATCCTTAACTCTGTATTTTATCTTAGGAATCCATCTAATCCCTTCAAAAATAATTTCAACCATTCTTCTATATATACCAATATTCACTAAGTACCTAATTTTTCAGCAACTTTTATATTCACGTATGCATGGACAATAACGCTCACCTGGTTGGGACAAAATCTTGCAGCCAGAAATAGGAGATCAATGTTGACAATATAATTGACAAAGATGTTGCAAATCCTTTTAAAATATTGTCTGCATATTTTATAACAGCAGCAATCACAAGGCCCCCCAGTGCCTGCAAAAAGTTTGAAACACATTTAAGATTCGCACATATTTTAGATATTTTTTAAAATGAGAGATATGGCAAACACAGGCCTATCTTCAGATTATTGTATTTAAAGTTATGAAATGTTAATCAGTGTGTTTGAGCACTGAAAATATGAAAATTTCAAAGACCATTATAATGAGATGGGCAAGAAGATATGAGCCAGTGGAATATTTATAGACCTTTGTATCAATACATGCTATATGTATTTGTATGTTCCTAACTCATGGGGGGGGGGGGGGGG